>NW_024727265.1:0-23225 GCF_018991925.1 Homarus americanus
GTGCTTTATTGGCTAATGAAAAATATATGGATCCTCGTGTTTCGAAGCCGGATTTGGTAAAACACAGCTCTGATCACCTAAGCAGCACGGGTAGTCCCCATTAGAGGTTCACGGCGCCATAAGCTCGATGAACAGGCTTTGTGTGAAATATAACAGAATAGTCTAGGACTGCTTTTAGTGTCCTGGTTGCCCAGAGGAAACGTTCCCCGGTCACAATCATAAGATTGTGGGTTCAAATCCTGGCGGGGTGAGGTGTTGATTATATGTAGAAGTCTGCATGCTTTATTGGGCTAATGAAATGTATATGGATCCTCTTGGTTCGAAACTGGGTTTGGTAAAATGCTACGCTGATCACCTAAGCGGCATGGGTAGTCCCCATTATATGTTCACAGCGCCATAAGCTCGTTGAAAAGGCTTTTTGTGCAATTTAACAGAGTCTAGGACTGCTTTTAGTGTCCTGGTGGCCCAGAGGTAACGTTCTCTGGTCACAATCATAAGGTTGTGGTTTCGAATCCTGGCCAGGTGAGATGTTAATTATATATAGAAGTCTGCGTGCTTTATTGGGATAATGAAAAATATATGGATTCTCTTGTTTCGAAGTCGGTTTTGGTAAAATGCTACTCTGATCACCTTAGCGGCACGAGTAGTCCCCATTACATGTTCACAGCGCCAAAAGCTCGTTGAACAGGCTTTTTGTGCAATGTAACAGAATCTAGGACTGCTTTTAGTGTCCTGGTGGCCCAGAGGTAACGTTCCCCAGTCACAATCATAAGATCATGGGTTCGAATCATGGCGGCGTGAGGTGTTGATTATATGTAGAAGTCTGCGTGCTTTATTGGGCTAATGAATAATATATGGATCCACGTGTTTCGAAGCCGGATTTGAGAAAATGCTACTCTCTTCATCCAAGCAGCATGGGTAGTCCCCATTAGAGGTTCAAGGTGCCATAAGCTCGTTAAACAGGCTTTGTGTGAAATATAACAGAATAGTGTAGGACTGCTTTTAGTGTCCTGGTGGCCCACAGGTAACATTCCCCAGTCACAATCATAAGATCGTGGGTTCGAATCTTGGTGGGGTGAGGTGTTGATTATATGTAGAAGTCTGCGTGCTTTATTGGCTAATGAAAAATATATGGATCCTCGTGTTTCGAAGCCGGATTTGGTAAAACACAGCTCTGATCACCTAAGCAGCACGGGTAGTCCCCATTAGAGGTTCACGGCGCCATAAGCTCGATGAACAGGCTTTGTGTGAAATATAACAGAATAGTCTAGGACTGCTTTTAGTGTCCTGGTGGCCCAGAGGTAACGTTTCAGGTCAGAATCATAAGATCGTCTGTTCGAATCCGGGCAGGGTGAGGTGTTGATTATATGTAGAAATACGCGTGCTTTATTGCCCTAATAAAGTATATATGGATCCTCGTGTTTCAAAGCCGGATTTGGTAAAACTCTACTCTCTTCACCCAAGCGGCACGGGTAGTCCCCATTAGAGGTTCACGGCGCCATAAGCACGATGAACAGGCTTTGTGTGAAATATAACAGAATAATCTAGGACTGCTTTTAGTGTCCTGGTGGCCCAGAGGTAACGTATCTGGTCACAATCATAAGATCGTCTGTTCGAATCCTGGGGGGGTGAGGTGTTGATTATATGTAGAAATCCGCGAGCTTTATTGGGCTAATGAAAAATATATGGATCCTCGTGTTTCGAAGCCGGATTTCGTAAAACGCTACTCTGATCACCCAAACGGCACGGGTAGTCACCATTAGATGTTCACAGTGCCACATGCTCGTTGAACAGGCCTTTTGTGTAATTTAACATAATCTAGGACTGCTTTTAGTGTCCTGGTGGCCCAGAGGTAATGTTCCCTGGTCACAATCATAAGATCGTGGGTTCGAATCCTGGCGGGGTGAGGTGTTGAATATATGTAGAAGTCTGAGTGCTTTATTGGGCTAATGAAAAATATATGGATCCTCGTGTTTCGAAGCCGGATTTGCTAAAGCGCTACTCTGATCACCCAAGCGGCACGGCTAGTCCCCATTAGAGGTTCACGACGCCATAAGCTTGTTGAACAGGGTTTTTGTGCAATGTAACAGAGTCTATGACTTCTTTAAGTGTCCTGGTGGCCCAGAGGTAACGTTCCCCGGTCACAATCATAAGGTTGTGGTTTCGAATCCTGGCGGGGTAAGGTGTTGATTATATATAGAATTCTGCTTGCTTTTTTGGGCTAATGAAATATATAAGGTTCCTCGTGTTTTGAAGCTGGATTTAGTAAAACGTTACTCTGATCACCTAAGCGGCACGGGTAGTCCCCATTAGATGTTCACGGTGCCATAAGCTCGTTGAACAGGCCTTGTGTGAAATATAACGGAATAGTCTAGAACTGCTTTTAGTGTCCTGGTGGCCCAAAGGAAACGTTTCCGGTCACAATCACAAGATTGTGGGTTCAATTCCTGGCGGGGTGAGGTGTTGATTATATGTAGAAGTCTCCATGCTTTATTGTGCTAATGAAATGTATATGGATCCTCTTGCTTCGAAACTGGGTTTGGTAAAATGCTACTCTGATCACCTAAGCGGCATGGGTAGTCCCCATTTTATGTTCACAGCGCCATAAGCTCGTTGAAAAGGCTTTTTGTGCAATTTAACAGAGTCTAGGACTGCTTTTAGTGTCCTGGTGGCCCAAAGGTAACGTTCCCCGGTCACAATCATAAGATCGTGGGTTCGAATCCTGGCGAGGTGAGATGTTAATTATATATAGAAGTCTGCGTGCTTTATTGGGATAATGAAAAATATATGGATTCTCCTGTTTCGAAGCCGGATTTGGTAAAATGCTACTCTGATCACCTTAGCGGCACGGGTAGTCCCCATTACATATTCACAGCGCCATAAGCTCGTTGAACAGGCTTTTTGTGCAATGTAACAGAATCTAGGACTGCTTTTACTGTCCTGGTGGCCCAGAGGTAACGTTCCCCAGTCACAATCATAAGATCATGGGTTCGAATCATGGCGGCGTGAGGTGTTGATTATATGTAGAAGTCTGCGTGCTTTATTGGGCTAATGAATAATATATGGATCCACGTGTTTCGAAGCCGGATTTGATAAAACGCTACTCTCTTCATCCAAGCAGCACGGGTAGTCCCCATTAGAGGTTCAAGGTGCCATAAGCTCGTTAAACAGGCTTTGTGTGAAATATAACAGAATAGTGTAGGACTGCTTTTAGTGTCCTGGTGGCCCACAGGTAACATTCCCTAGTCACAATCATAAGATCGTTGGTTCCAATCTTGGTGGGGTGAGGTGTTGATTATATGTAGAAGTCTGAGTGCTTTATTGGCTGATGAAAAATATATGGATCCTCGTGTTTCGAAGCCGGATTTGGTAAAACTCTACTCTCTTCACCCAAGCGGCACGGGTAGTCCCCATTAGAGGTTCACGGCGCCGTAAGCACGATTAACAGGCTTTCTGTGAAATATAACAGAATAATCTAGGACTGCTTTTAGTTTCCTGGTGGCCCAGAGGTAACGTTTCTGGTCACAATCATAAGATCGTCTGTTCGAATCCTGGGGGGGTGAGGTGTTGATTATGTGTAGAAATCCGCGTGCTTTATTGGGCTAATGAAGTATATATGGATCCTCGTGTTTCGAAGCAGGATTTGGTAAAACGCTACTCTGATCACCCAAGCGGCACGGGTAGTCACCATTAGATGTTCACAGTGCCATATGCTCGATGAACAGACTTTGTGTGAAATATAACAGAATAGTCTAGGACTGCTTTTAGTGTCCTGGTGGCCCAGAGGTAGCGTTGCCCTCTCACAATCATAAGATCGTGGTTTGGAATCCTGGCTGGGTGAGGTGTTGATTATATGTAGAAGTCTGCATGTTTTATTTGGCTATGAAATATATATGGATCCTCGTGTTTTGAAGCTGGATTAGGTAAAACGTTACTCTGATCACCTAAGCGGCACGGGTAGTACCCATTAGAGGTTCACGACGCTTTAAGCTCGTTGAACAGGCTCTTTGTGCAATGTAACATAATCTAGGACTGCTTTTAGTGTCCTGGTGGCCCAGAGGTAACGTTCCCCAGTCACAGTTATAAGCTTGTGGGTTCGAATCCTGGCGACGTGAGGTGTTGATTATATGTAGAAGTCTGCGTGCTTTATTGGGCTAATGAAAAATATATGGATCCTCATGTTTCGAAACCGGATTTGGTAAAACGTTACTTTGATCACACAAGCGGCACGGGTAGTCCCCATTAGAGGTTCACGGCGCCATAAGGTCGTTGAACAGGCTTTGTGTGATATATAACAGAAGATTCTAGGACTGCTTTTAGTGTCCTGGTGGCCCAGAGATAACGTTTCTGGTCACAATCATAAGATCGTGTGTTCGAATCCTGGCGTGGTGAGGTGTTGATTATGTGTAAGAGTCTGCGTGATTTATTGGGCTCAAGAAATATATATGTATCTTCGTGTTTCCAAGCCGGATTTGGTAAAATACTACCCTGATCACCTAACGGCACGGGTAGTCCCCATTAGAGGTTCACTGCACCACAAGCTCGTTGAACAGGCTTTGTGTGAAATATAACAGAGTCTAGGACTGCTTTTAGTGTCCTGGTGGCCCAGAGGTAACGTTCCCCGGTCACAATCATAACATCGTGGGTTTGAATCCTGGCGGGGTGATAAGTTGGTTATATTTAGAAGTCTGCGTGCTTTATTGGGCTAAAGAAATATATATGAATCCTCGTGTTTCGAACCCGGATTTGGTAAAACGTTCCTCTGATCACCTATTCGGCACAGGTAGTACCCATTAGAGGTTCACGGCGCCATAAGCTCGTTGAACATGCTTTTTGTGCAATGTAACACAGTCTAGGACTGCTTTTAGTGCTCCTGGTGGCCCAGAGGTAACGTTCCTCGGTAACAATCATTAGGTTGTGGGTTCGAATCCTGGCGGGGTGAGGTGTTGAATATATGGAGAAGTCTGCGTGCTTTATTGGGCTATTGAATAATATATGGATTCTCGTGTTTCGAAGCCGGATTTGGTAAAACGCTACTCTCTTCAGCCAAGCGGCGCGGGTAGTCCCCATTAGAGGTTCACGGTGCCATAAGCTCGTTAAACAGGCTTTGTGTGAAATGTAACAGAATAGTCTAGGACTGCTTTTAGTGTCCTGGTGGCCCACAGGTAACATTCCCCAGTCACAATCATAAGATCGTGTTTTCGAATCCTGGCGGAGTGAGGTGTTGATTATATGTAGAAGTCTGCGTGCTTTATTGGGCAAATGAAATATATATGGATCCTCGTGCTTCGAAACTGGATTTCGTAAAACTCTACTCTGATCACCTAAGCAGCACGGGTAGTCCCCATTAGAGGTTCACGACGCCATAACCTTGTTGAACAGGCTTTTTGTGCAAAGTAACAGAGTCTAGGACTGCTTTAGGTTTCTTGGTGGCCCAGAGGTAGCGTTCCCCGGTCACAAGCATAAGATCGTGGGTTCGAGTCCTGGCGGGGTGAGGTGTTGAATATATGTAGAAGTCAGATTGCTTTATTGGGCTAATGAAATATATATGGATCCTCGTGTTTCGAAGCCGGATTTGGTAAAACGTTACTCTGATCACCTAAGCGGCACGGGTAGTCCCCATTAGAGGTGCACAGTGCCGTAAGCTCGTTGAACAGGCTTTGTGTTAAATATAACAGAGTCTAGGACTGCTTTTAGTGTTCTGGTGGCCCAGAGATAACATTCCTCTGTCACAATCATAAGATCGTGGTTTCGAATCCTGGCGGGGTGAGGTGTTGATTATAAGTAGAAGTCTGCATGCTTTATTATCTAATATATATATATGTAACCGGTCGGAATTTACTGGACTTTAATTTCTCACCTGACTTGGGGTTTATTAAAAATTAATAGATGGTAATGGCAGTGGAAGCGCCCCTTTGAGAAAAATCCCGAACCAGCACAAGAACACTTAAATCTACTAAACAAAATGAATTGTCCGTGACCCGTGGAAGGATAGCGTCTGTGACTGGGATGAATGAGACACACTGTAAAATTTAGACACTTATATTCCCTCCAACACTACAAACATAATCAAATAATGGTACACCAATATGCGCACCTCTTAACTTAAACTTTAAACACTACTCTGGGGAATAAAAGTTATACATGACATAGAAATTATTAGAAACACAGGCAACACTAAATTTGAAGTATTAGGAAATGTTGTTTGCACACATGAACAGGCCTTAAGGGCTTTCACAAAATAATATCAGTCACTTAGGAAATGGTACTAAAAAATAAGAAATTAAATACTCCACAATGAACAGGCCCAAGTGGTCTTCAAATAAAATTATATCAGTCACTGAGGAAATGGTAATAAAATTTAAGAAATTAAATACTCTACAATGAATAGGCCTTAAGGGCACTCAACAAAATTATAGCACCTCAACAGATGTACACTTCCTAACCTAACCTAACCACTACTCTGGGGAACAAGGTTATACCTGAGATCAGAATTATGAAGAACAATTGGAGGCATTAAAAGAATCAAATCACAGTATCACTCTGGTTCCACTTAATGGCACAAACATTCAAAAAAACACTACTATCAAAATTAATTAAGAAATATTAAACTACACACGTCAAGATAATATCAGTCTGAGGAATGGTGTTAACTACACCCGTGATAAGGAAGATAAAATGTTCCTCTAGGTATCTCCTAGAGTCCTAGACTCACGGTCTCAGTGTGTGACCATTAATATACTCAGATAGCCTCAGTGTACTCCCAGTGCGTCCATGGGCAGGAAGAGAGTGAGCCAATCAGACCTTGTGCAGCTGAGAGAAACTTTAGCTTCCCGTTAGCAAGAGGGTTTCAATTAGCTGCTCTGGGACATGTGGGTTGTGCATCCTGGAGTGGTAAGAACTGGATCACCTCATCATGCTGATGCTGCATCCCAGTCAGTTAGTTGTCGGCACCTGTTCACTCAAGAGATCCTTGCTACTCCAAGCAACAGTGACAGCCCACACTGATCGGGTCCAATGGCGACAATCGCCACCCTCAAATCATCAACGGCAGTCTCAAACGGCAGTCAATCTCCGCAGTCAACTCCGGTCAACTCCAATCAACCTGCCCAACCCAATCAACCGCCTTCACCCCAGTCAATCGCAACCGCGGGTCTGAACCCACCGTTAGTCAGCCACTACCACTGCCCTATCTAACCCTGTCTGAGATCGAATGAGACTTACTTGTTATACTGCAATAGCGCAGCACAGGTGACTAGGCCACGTGACTATTTCTGATGGACGCGCGGAACGTCTTGTCTGTGTGAATGCTCTCCGGGACTGGGCTAGCCAGCATCGCGTCTCTTCAAGGCGCTAGCTTGGGCCTACGTGATATATTTTCCGCCTAACTTATAACTCCTTGGGACACCCGTAACATTATTCAGACTGCTAAACGATCTATAATAATTTCAAATTCAATAATAGTCCCTTAACTTCATGAATCACATCATTATTAATTCGGTAAATCACATTTAATATCATATAGGCCTAGTTCCGCAATCTCTCGCTACGAGCAGGCAGCGCTCCCTCCCCTCAGATGACCTTGAACGCTCAGTATCACTCATGGCGGGGCATTTGAAATTACTCTGAAATTTCTGAATATCACAATCGACCTCTAAAAGACAGCACTGCCCTCATGTGCTGAGAGAACAACTTAGAACCCACCTTCAACTCTGTACTATTCCACTCGCAGCTAGCAACTCCATTTCTTCCTAGCCCATCTCAATCCAACCAGAACATCACGCTCCCCTTTTGCCTGGCCCTTGAACTAAGAGGAACCAGTGTCAAAAAAATACACAGTCCAAAACAAACATGCTCTCCTTTGGCCTGGCCCTTGAACTAAGAGGAACCAGTGTCAAAACAATACTCAGTCCAAAACAAACATGCTCTCCTTTTGCCTGGCCCTTGAGCTAAGAGGAACCAGTGTCAAAAAAATACTCAGTCCACGTCTCCGAACCTCATGCCGGCAGACCAACCCTCTGACAATGTACCAGCCCATATTAGTGAGGCCCTGGACATTACAACCGTACTCTCAATCCCGCTCATGACAGCAACTCAATCCCGCTCATGACAGCAACCACTACTCAACGCACATCTCTGACCTAACCATCTCTCCAATCCCCTCTGCCCTACTCACAACTCCTCCAACTCACCCCCTACAACCTGCCTTTTCTCATTACCATGCACCCTAAACTGCAATCGGTCGGCTTCGTCTTGTCTCTCAGCTGGAGGGCTCGATCAACCTCTCTGAACTACTTACGTACCCCTATATTTCCCACTTGGACCTCACACTTCCTTGACTGCTGGACGTGTGCCTGACATTCACCCCTTGTTTCCTCCCTGAACCGTTGAATGTGTGCCTGAGACTCCCACTTGAACCTGTTTACCTGTGCTTGATAATCCCTCTTTAGGTCTCCGACCTCCTCTCTCAGCTGTACCAAGGTCCCGCGGCCGTCTCTCTTCCTCCTCATACACATCTCTATTGTCAAGCCTAACCAACTCAGTCCGGGCACAAGGATGAGCATCAGTGCGAGTTCAATCCCTACCATTGCTAACCAACACATGATGGCGTTCATTATCCCAACCACAGTACTATCAGTCACGACATTAAAAACTACGCTCTGCTACCATTTGTAACCGGTCGGAATTTACTGGACTTTAATTTCTCACCTGACTTGGGGTTTATTAAAAATTAATAGATGGTAATGGCAGTGGAAGCGCCCCTTTGAGAAAAATCCCGAACCAGCACAAGAACACTTAAATCTACTACACAAAATGAACTGTCCGTGACCCGTGGAAGGATAGCGTCTGTGACTGGGATGAATGAGACACACTGTAAAATTTAGACACTTATATTCCCTCCAACACTACAAACACAATCAAATAATGGTACACCAATATGCGCACCTCTTAACTTAAACTTTAAACACTACTCTGGGGAATAAAAGTTATACATGACATAGAAATTATTAGAAACACAGGCAACAATAAATTTGAAGTATTAAGAAATGTTGTTTGCACACATGAACAGGCCTTAAGGGCTTTCACAAAATAATATCAGTCACTTAGGAAATGGTACTAAAAAATAAGAAATTAAATACTCCACAATGAATAGGCCTTAAGGGTCTTCAACAAAATAATATCAGTCACTGAGGAATGGTAATAAAAGATAAGAAATTAAATACTCTACAATGAATAGGCCTTAAGGGCTTTCAGCAAAATAATATCACTCAACAAAATTATAGCACCCCAACAGGTGTACACTTCCTAACCTAACCTAACCACTGCTCTGGGGAACAAGGTTATACCTGAGATCAGAATTATGAAGAATTAGAGGCATTAAAAGAATCAAATCACAGTATCACTCTGGTTCCACTTAATGGCACAAACATTCAAAAAAACACTACTATCAAAATTATTTAAGAAATATTAAACTACACACGTCAAGATAATATCAGTCTGAGGAATGGTGTTAACTACACCTGTGATAAGGAAGATAAAATGTTCCTCTAGGTATCTCCTAGAGTCCTAGACTCACGGTCTCAGTGTGTGACCATTAATATACTCAGATAGCCTCAGTGTACTCCCAGTGCGTCCATGGGCAGGAAGAGAGTGAGCCAATCAGACCTTGTGCAGTTGAGAGAAACTTTAGCTTCCCGTTAGCAAGAGGGTTTCACTAGCTGCTCGGGACATGTGGGGTTGTGCACCGGAGTGGTAAGAACTGATCACCCACTGCTGATGCTGGTCCCGTGTCGTGTTAGTTGTCGGGAGCACTCGTTCACTCAAGAGATCCTTTGCTACCCCGCTAAACAGTGACAGGCCTACACTGATCGGTCCAATGGCGACAATCGCCACCCTCAATCATCAACGGCAGTCTCAAACGGCAGTCAATCTCTCGCAGTCAACTCCGGTCAACTCCAATCAACTCCGGTCAACTCCAATCAACTCCGGTCAACTCCAGTCAACTCCAATCAAGTGGGTTCTGACGGAAACCCTGAAATGAACTCACTGTTAGCTCTAGTTTACTTTACCACTGCCCTATCTAACCCTGTCTGAGATCGAATGAGACTTACTTGTTATACTGCAATAGCGCAGCACAGGTGACTAGGCCACGTGACTATTTCTGATGGACGCGCGGAACGTCTTGTCTGTGTGACTGCTCTCCGGGACTGGGAGAGAACCCGCCTCGTGTCCTCTCAAGGCGTTAGCTTGGTCCTACGTGATATATTTACCGCCTAACTAATAACTCCTTGGGACACCCGTAACATTATTCAGACTGCTAAACGATCTATAATAATTTCAAATTCAATAATAGTCCCTTAACTTCATGAATCGCATCATTATTAATTCGGTAAATCACATTTAATATCATATAGGCCTAGTTCCGCAGTCTCTCGCTACGAGCAGGCAGCGCTCCCTCCCCTCAGATGACCTTGAACGCTCAGTATCACTCATGGCGGGGCATTTGAAATTACTCTGAAATTTCTGAATATTACAATCGACCCCCCTAAAAAAAGACAGCACTGTCCTCATGTGCTGAGAACAACTTAAAACCCACCTTCAACTCTGTACTATTCCACTCGCAGCTAGCAACTCCATTTCTTCCTAGCCCAACTCAATACCAACCAGAACATCACGCTCCCCTTTGCCTGGCCCTTAACTAGAGAACCAATGTCAAAAAAATACACAGTCCAAAACAAGCATGCTCTCCTTTTGCCTGGCCCTTGAGCTAAGAGGAACCAGTGTCAAAACAATACTCAGTCCAAAACAAACATGCTCTCCTTTTGCCTGGCCCTTGAGCTAAGAGAAACCAGTGTCAAAAAATTACTCAGTCCACGTCTCCGAACCTCATGCCGGCAGACCAACCCTCTGACAATGTACCAGCCCATATTAGTGAGGCCCTGGACATTACAACCGTACTCTCAATCCCGCTCATGACAGCAACTCAATCCCGCTCATGACAGCAACCACTACTCAACGCACATCTCTGACCTAACCATCTCTCCAATCCCCTCTGCCCTACTCACAACTCCTCCAACTCACCCCCTACAACCTGCCTTTTCTCATTACCATGCACCCTAAACTGTAATCGGTCGGCTTCGTCTTGTCTCTCAGCTGGAGGGCTCGATCAACCTCTCTGAACTACTTACGTACCCCTATATTTCCCACTTGGACCTCACACTTCCTTGACTGCTGGACGTGTGCCTGACATTCACCCCTTGTTTCCTCCCTGAACCGTTGAATGTGTGCCTGAGACTCCCACTTGAACCTGTTTACCTGTGCTTGATAATCCCTCTTTAGGTCTCCGAACTCCTCTCTCAGCTGTACCAAGGTCCCGCGGCCGTCTCTCTTCCTCCTCATACACATCTCTACTGTCAAGCCTAACCAACTCAGTCCGGGCACGAGGATGAGCATCAGTGCGAGTTCAATCCCTACCATTACTAACCAACACATGATAGCGTTCATTATCCCAACCACAGTACTATCAGTCACGACATTAAAAACTACGCTCTGCTACCATTTGTAACCGGTCGGAATTTGCTGGACTTTAATTTCTCACTTGACTTGGGGTTTATTAAAATTTAATAGATGGTAATGGCAGTGGAAGCGCCCCTTTGAGAAAAATCCCGAACCAGCACAAGAACACTTAAATCTACTACACAAAATGAACTGTCCGTGACCCGTGGAAGGATAGCGTCTGTGACTGGGATGAATGAGACACACTGTAAAATTTAGACACTTATATTCCCTCCAACACTACAAACACAATCAAATAATGGTACACCAATATGCGCACCTCTTAACTTAAACTTTAAACACTACTCTGGGGAATAAAAGTTATACATGACATAGAAATTATTAGAAACACAGGCAACAATAAATTTGAAGTATTAAGAAATGTTGTTTGCACACATGAACAGGCCTTAAGGGCTTTCACAAAATAATATCACTCACTTAGGAAATGGTACTAAAAAATAAGAAATTAAATACTCCACAATGAATAGGCCTTAAGGGTCTTCAACAAAATAATATCAGTCACTGAGGAATGGTAATAAAAGATAAGAAATTAAATACTCTACAATGAATAGGCCCTAAGGGCTTTCAGCAAAATAATATCACTCAACAAAATTATAGCACCCCAACAGGTGTACACTTCCTAACCTAACCTAACCACTGCTCTGGGGAACAAGGTTATACCTGAGATCAGAATTATGAAGAATTAGAGGCATTAAAAGAATCAAATCACAGTATCACTCTGGTTCCACTTAATGGCACAAACATTCAAAAAAACACTACTATCAAAATTATTTAAGAAATATTAAACTACACACGTCAAGATAATATCAGTCTGAGGAATGGTGTTAACTACACCCGTGATAAGGAAGATAAAATGTTCCTCTAGGTATCTCCTAGAGTCCTAGACTCACGGTCTCAGTGTGTGACCATTAATATACTCAGATAGCCTCAGTGTACTCCCAGTGCGTCCATGGGCAGGAAGAGAGTGAGCCAATCAGACCTTGTGCAGTTGAGAGAAACTTTAGCTTCCCGTTAGCAAGAGGGTTTCACTAGCTGACCGAGGACACGTGGTGTTGTGCACCGGAGTGGTAAGAACTGATCACCCACTGCCGATGCTGGTCCCGTGTCGTTTTAGTTGTCGGGAGCACTCGTTCACTCAAGAGATCCTTTGCTACCCCGCTAAACAGTGACAGGCCTACACTGATCGGTCCAATGGCGACAATCGCCACCCTCAATCATCAACGGCAGTCAATCTCTCGCAGTCAACTCCGGTCAACTCCAGTCAACTCCGTCAACTCCAATCAAGTGGGTTCTGACGGAAACCCTGAAATGAACTCACTGTTAGCTCTAGTTTACTTTATCACTGCCCTATCTAACCCTGTCTGAGATCGAATGAGACTTACTTGTTATACTGCAAAAGCGCAGCACAGGTGACTAGGCCACGTGACTATTTCTGATGGACGCGCGGAACGTCTTGTCTGTGTGACTGCTCTCCGGGACTGGGAGAGAACCCGCCTCGTGTCCTCTCAAGGCGTTAGCTTGGTCCTACGTGATATATTTACCGCCTAACTAATAACTCCTTGGGACACCCGTAACATTATTCAGACTGCTAAACGATCTATAATAATTTCAAATTCAATAATAGTCCCTTAACTTCATGAATCGCATCATTATTAATTCGGTAAATCATATTTAATATCATATAGGCCTAGTTCCGCAATCTCTCGCTACGAGCAGGCAGCGCTCCCTCCCCTCAGATGACCTTGAACGCTCAGTATCACTCATGGCGGGGCATTTGAAATTACTCTGAAATTTCTGGATATCACAATCGACCCCCCTAAAAAAAGACAGCACTGTCCTCATGTGCTGAGAGAACAACTTAGAACCCACCTTCAACTCTGTACTATTCCACTCGCAGCTAGCAACTCCATTTCTTCCTAGCCCAACTCAATCCAACCAGAACATCACGCTCCCCTTTTGCCTGGCCCTTAACTAGAGAACCAATGTCAAAAAAATACACAGTCCAAAACAAACATGCTCTCCTTTTGCCTGGCCCTTGAGCTAAGAGGAACCAGTGTCAAAAAAAATACTCAGTCCATCTCCAACATGCTCTCCTTTGCCTGGCCCTTGAGCTAAGAGGAACCAGTGTCAAAAAAATACTCAGTCCACGTCTCCGAACCTCATGCCGGCAGACCAACCCTCTGACAATGTACCAGTCCATATTAGTGAGGCCCTGGACATTACAACCGTACTCTCAATCCCGCTCATGACAGCAACTCAATCCCGCTCATGACAGCAACTCAATCCCGCTCATGACAGCAACCACTACTCAACGCACATCTCTGACCTAACCATCTCTCCAATCCCCTCTGCCCTACTCACAACTCCTCCAACTCACCCCCTACAACCTGCCTTTTCTCATTACCATGCACCCTAAACTGCAATCGGTCGGCTTCGTCTTGTCTCTCAGCTGGAGGGCTCGATCAACCTCTCTGAACTACTTACGTACCCCTATATTTCCCACTTGGACCTCACACTTCCTTGCCTGCTGGACGTGTGCCTGACATTCACCCCTTGTTTCCTCCCTGAACCGTTGAATGTGTGCCTGAGACTCCCACTTGAACCTGTTTACCTGTGCTTGATAATCCCTCTTTAGGTCTCCGAACTCCTCTCTCAGCTGTACCAAGGTCCCGCGGCCGTCTCTCTTCCTCCTCATACACATCTCTATTGTCAAGCCTAACCAACTCAGTCCGGGCACAAGGATGAGCATCAGTGCGAGTTCAATCCCTACCATTGCTAACCAACACATGATGGCGTTCATTATCCCAACCACAGTACTATCAGTCACGACATTAAAAACCACGCTCTGCTTCCATTTGTAACCGGTCGGAATTTACTGGACTTTTAATTTCTCACTTGACTTGGGGTTTATTAAAATTTAATAGATGGTAAAGGCAGTGGAAGCGCCCCTTTGAGAAAAATCCCGAACCAGCACAAGAACACTTAAATCTACTACACAAATGAACTGTCCGTGACCCGTGGAAGGATAGCGTCTGTGACTGGGATGAATGAGACACACTTTAAAATTTAGACACTTATATTCCCTCCAACACTACAAACACAATCAAATAATGGTACACCAATATGCGCACCTCTTAACTTAAACTTAAACACTACTCGGGGGAATAAAAGTTATACATGACATAGAAATTATTAGAAACACAGGCAACAATAAATTTGAAGTATTAAGAAATGTTGCTTGCACACATGAACAGGCCTTAAGGCTTCCACAAAATAATATCAGTCACTTAGGAAATAGTACTAAAAAATAAGAAATTAAATACTCCACAATGAATAGGCCTTAAGGGTTTTCAACAAAATAATATCAGTCACTGAGGAATGGTAATAAAAAATAAGAAATTAAATACTCTACAATGAATAGGCCTTAAGGGCACTCAACAAAATTATAGCACCCCAACAGGTGTACACTTCCTAACCTAACCTAACCACTACTCTGGGGAACAAGATTATACCTGAGATCAGAATTATGCAGAATTAGAGGCATTAAAAGAATCAAATCACAGTATCACTCTGGCTCCACTTAATGGCACAAACATTCAAAAAAACACTACTATCAAAATTATTTAAGAAATATTAAACTACACACGTCAAGATAATATCAGTCTGAGGAATGGTGTTAACTACACCCGTAATAAGGAAGATAAAATGTTCCTCTAGGTATCTCCTAGAGTCCTAGACTCACGGTCTCAGTGTGTGACCATTAATATACTCAGATAGCCTCAGTGTACTCCCAGTGCGTCCATGGGCAGGAAGCGAGTGAGCCAATCAGACCTTGTGCAGTTGAGAGAAACTTTAGCTTCCCGTTAGCAAGAGGGTTTCACTAGCTGACCGAGGACACGTGGTGTTGTGCACCGGAGTGGTAAGAACTGATCACCCACTGCCGATGCTGGTCCCGTGTCGTTTTAGTTGTCGGGAGCACTCGTTCACTCAAGAGATCCTTTGCTACCCCGCTAAACAGTGACAGGCCTACACTGATCGGTCCAATGGCGACAATCGCCACCCTCAATCATCAACGGCAGTCAATCTCTCGCAGTCAACTCCGGCCAACTCCAATCAACTCCGGTCAACTCCAATCAAGTGGGTTCTGACGGAAACCCTGAAATGAACTCACTGTTAGCTCTAGTTTACTTTATCACTGCCCTATCTAACCCTGTCTGAGATCGAATGAGACTTACTTGTTATACTGCAATAGCGCAGCACAGGTGACTAGGCCACGTGACTATTTCTGATGGACGCGCGGAACGTCTTGTCTGTGTGAATGCTCTCCGGAACTGGCCTAGCCAGCATCGCGTCTCCCCAAGGCGCTAGCTTGGGCCTACGTGATATATTTTCCGCCTAACTAATAACTCCTTGGGACACCCGTAACATTATTCAGATTGCTAAACGATCTATAATAATTTCAAATTCAATAATAGTCCCTTAACTTCATGAATCGCATCATTATTAATTCGGTAAATCATATTTAATATCATATAGGCCTAGTTCCGCAATCTCTCGCTACGAGCAGGCAGCGCTCCCTCCCCTCAGATGACCTTGAACGCTCAGTATCACTCATGGCGGGGCATTTGAAATTACTCTGAAATTTCTGGATATCACAATCGACCCCCCTAAAAAAAAGACAGCACTGTCCTCATGTGCTGAGAAAACATGCATACGACCCCCCTAAAATTTTGTTCTAAGGACTGCACCTCACCCCTTTAACGTGCTAAATGCAGCATTTGTCTTCTCTTCTCTCCTTTTCTCTCCCGCTAACACTCGACCCCCCTAAAAAAAAGACAGCACTGCCCTCATGTGCTGAGAGAACAACTTACAACCCACCTTCAACTCTGTACTATTCCACTCGCAGCTAGCAACTCCATTTCTTCCTAGCCCAACTCAATCCAACCAGAACATCACGCTCCCCTTTTGCCTGGCCCTTAACTAGAGAACCAATGTCAAAATTAATACCAGCCCAAAACAAACATGCTCTCCTTTGGCCTGGCCCTTGAACTAAGAGGAACCAGTGTCAAAAAAAATACACAGTCCAAAACAAGCATGCTCTCCTTTTGCCTGGCCCTTGAGCTAAGAGGAACCAGTGTCAAAAAAATACTCAGTCCACGTCTCCGAACCTCATGCCGGCAGACCAACCCTCTGACAATGTACCAGTCCATCTTAGTGAGGCCCTGGACATTACAACCGTACTCTCAATCCCGCTCATGACAGCAACTCAATCCCGCTCATGACAGCAACCACTACTCAACGCACATCTCTGACCTAACCATCTCTCCAATCCCCTCTGCCCTACTCACAACTCCTCCAACTCACCCCCTACAACCTGCCTTTTCTCATTACCATGCACCCTAACTGCAATCGGTCGGCTTCGTCTTGTCTCTCAGCTGGAGGGCTCGATCAACCTCTCTGAACTACTTACGTACCCCTATATTTCCCACTTGGACCTCACACTTCCTTGACTGCTGGACGTGTGCCTGACATTCACCCCTTGTTTCCTCCCTGAACCGTTGAATGTGTGCCTGAGACTCCCACTTGAACCTGTTTACCTGTGCTTGATAATCCCTCTTTCGGTCTCCGAACTCCTCTCTCAGCTGCACCAATGTCCCGCAGCCGTCTCTCTTCCTCCTCATACACATCTCTACTGTCAAGCCTAACCAACTCAGTCCGGGCACAAGGATGAGCATCAGTGCGAGTTCAATCCCTACCATTGCTAACCAACACATGATGGCGTTCATTATCCCAACCACAGTACTATCAGTCACGACATTAAAAACTACGCTCTGCTACCATTTGTAACCGGTCGGAATTTGCTGGACTTTAATTTCTCACTTGACTTGGGGTTTATTAAAATTTAATAGATGGTAAAGGCAGTGGAAGCGCCCCTTTGAGAAAAATCCCGAACCAGCACAAGAACACTTAAATCTACTACACAAAATGAACTGTCCGTGACCCGTGGAAGGATAGCGTCTGTGACTGGGATGAATGAGACACACTGTAAAATTTAGACACTTATATTCCCTCCAACACTACAAACACAATCAAATAATGGTACACCAATATGCGCACCTCTTAACTTAAACTTTAAACACTACTCTGGGGAATAAAAGTTATACATGACATAGAAATTATTAGAAACACAGGCAACAATAAATTTGAAGTATTAAGAAATGTTGTTGCACACATGAACAGGCCTTAAGGGCTTTCACAAAATAATATCAGTCACTTAGGAAATGGTACTAAAAAATAAGAAATTAAATACTCCACAATGAATAGGCCTTAAGGGTTTTCAACAAAATAATATCAGTCACTGAGGAATGGTAATAAAAAATAAGAAATTAAATACTCTACAATGAATAGGCCTTAAGGGCACTCAACAAAATTATAGCACCCCAACAGGTGTACACTTCCTAACCTAACCTAACCACTACTCTGGGGAACAAGGTTATACCTGAGATCAGAATTATGCAGAATTAGAGGCATTAAAAGAATCAAATCACAGTATCACTCTGGCTCCACTTAATGGCACAAACATTCAAAAAAACACTACTATCAAAATTATTTAAGAAATATTAAACTACACACGTCAAGATAATATCAGTCTGAGGAATGGTGTTAACTACACCCGTAATAAGGAAGATAAAATGTTCCTCTAGGTATCTCCTAGAGTCCTAGACTCACGGTCTCAGTGTGTGACCATTAATATACTCAGATAGCCTCAGTGTACTCCCAGTGCGTCCATGGGCAGGAAGCGAGTGAGCCAATCAGACCTTGTGCAGTTGAGAGAAACTTTAGCTTCCCGTTAGCAAGAGGGTTTCACTAGCTGACCCAGGACACGTGGTGTTGTGCACCGGAGTGGTAAGAACTGATCACCCACTGCTGATGCTGGTCCCGTGTCGTGTTAGTTGTCGGGAGCACTCGTTCACTCAAGAGATCCTTTGCTACCCCGCTAAACAGTGACAGGCCTACACTGATCGGTCCAATGGCGACAATCGCCACCCTCAATCATCAACGGCAGTCTCAAACGGCAGTCAATCTCTCGCAGTCAACTCCGGTCAACTCCAATCAACTCCAGTCAACTCCAATCAACTCCAATCAACTCCGGTCAACTCCAATCAACTCCAATCAAGTGGGTTCTGACGGAAACCCTGAAATGAACTCACTGTTAGCTCTAGTTTACTTTATCACTGCCCTATCTAACCCTGTCTGAGATCGAATGAGACTTACTTGTTATACTGCAATAGCGCAGCACAGGTGACTAGGCCACGTGACTATTTCTGATGGACGCGCGGAACGTCTTGTCTGTGTGAATGCTCTCCGGGACTGGGCTAGCCAGCATCGCGTCTCCCCAAGGCGCTAGCTTGGGCCTACGTGATATATTTACCGCCTAACTAATAACTCCTTGGGACACCCGTAACATTATTCAGACTGCTAAACGATCTATAATAATTTCAAATTCAATAATAGTCCCTTAACTTCATGAATCGCATCATTATTAATTCGGTAAATTACATTTAATATCATATAGGCCTAGTTCCGCAGTCTCTCGCTACGAGCAGGCAGCGCTCCCTCCCCTCAGATGACCTTGAACGCTCAGTATCACTCATGGCGGGGCATTTGAAATTACTCTGAAATTTCTGGATATCACAATCGACCCCCCTAAAAAAAAGACAGCACTGTCCTCATGTGCTGAGAAAACATGCATACGACCCCCCTAAAATTTTGTTCTAAGGACTGCACCTCACCCCTTTTGCTAAATGCAGCATTTGTCTTCTCTTCTCTCCTTTTCTCTCCCGCTAACACTCGACCCCCCTAAAAAAAGACAGCACTGCCCTCATGTGCTGAGAGAACAACTTAGAACCCACCTTCAACTCTGTACTATTCCACTCGCAGCTAGCAACTCCATTTCTTCCTAGCCCAACTCAATCCAACCAGAACATCACGCTCCCCTTTTGCCTGGCCCTTAACTAGAGAACCAATGTCAAAATTAATACCCTGCCCAAAACAAACATGCTCTCCTTTGGCCTGGCCCTTGAACTAAGAGGAACCAGTGTCAAAAAAAATACACAGTCCAAAACAAGCATGCTCTCCTTTTGCCTGGCCCTTGAGCTAAGAGGAACCAGTGTCAAAAAAATACTCAGTCCACGTCTCCGAACCTCATGCCGGCAGACCAACCCTCTGACAATGTACCAGTCCATCTTAGTGAGGCCCTGGACATTACAACCGTACTCTCAATCCCGCTCATGACAGCAACTCAATCCCGCTCATGACAGCAACCACTACTCAACGCACATCTCTGACCTAACCATCTCTCCAATCCCCTCTGCCCTACTCACAACTCCTCCAACTCACCCCCTACAACCTGCCTTTTCTCATTACCATGCACCCTAACTGCAATCGGTCGGCTTCGTCTTGTCTCTCAGCTGGAGGGCTCGATCAACCTCTCTGAACTACTTACGTACCCCTATATTTCCCACTTGGACCTCACACTTCCTTGACTGCTGGACGTGTGCCTGACATTCACCCCTTGTTTCCTCCCTGAACCGTTGAATGTGTGCCTGAGACTCCCACTTGAACCTGTTTACCTGTGCTTGATAATCCCTCTTTCGGTCTCCGAACTCCTCTCTCAGCTGCACCAATGTCCCGCGGCCGTCTCTCTTCCTCCTCATACACATCTCTACTGTCAAGCCTAACCAACTCAGTCCGGGCACAAGGATGAGCATCAGTGCGAGTTCAATCCCTACCATTGCTAACCAACACATGATGGCGTTCATTATCCCAACCACAGTACTATCAGTCACGACATTAAAAACTACGCTCTGCTACCATTTGTAACCGGTCGGAATTTGCTGGACTTTAATTTCTCACTTGACTTGGGGTTTATTAAAATTTAATAGATGGTAAAGGCAGTGGAAGCGCCCCTTTGAGAAAAATCCCGAACCAGCACAAGAACACTTAAATCTACTACACAAAATGAACTGTCCGTGACCCGTGGAAGGATAGCGTCTGTGACTGGGATGAATGAGACACACTGTAAAATTTAGACACTTATATTCCCTCAAACACTACAAACACAATCAAATAATGGTACACCAATATGCGCACCTCTTAACTTAAACTTTAAACACTACTCTGGGGAATAAAAGTTATACATGACATAGAAATTATTAGAAACACAGGCAACAATAAATTTGAAGTATTAAGAAATGTTGTTTGCACACATGAACAGGCCTTAAGAGCTTTCACAAAATAATATCAGTCACTTAGGAAATGGTACTAAAAAATAAGAAATTAAATACTCCACAATGAATAGGCCTTAAGGGTTTTCAACAAAATAATATCAGTCACTGAGGAATGGTAATAAAAAATAAGAAATTAAATACTCTACAATGAATAGGCCTTAAGGGCACTCAACAAAATTATAGCACCCCAACAGGTGTACACTTCCTAACCTAACCTAACCACTACTCTGGGGAACAAGGTTATACCTGAGATAAGAATTATGCAGAATTAGAGGCATTAAAAGAATCAAATCACAGTATCACTCTGGCTCCACTTAATGGCACAAACATTCAAAAAAACACTACTATCAAAATTATTTAAGAAATATTAAACTACACACGTCAAGATAATATCAGTCTGAGGAATGGTGTTAACTACACCCGTAATAAGGAAGATAAAATGTTCCTCTAGGTATCTCCTAGAGTCCTAGACTCACGGTCTCAGTGTGTGACCATTAATATACTCAGATAGCCTCAGTGTACTCCCAGTGCGTCCATGGGCAGGAAGAGAGTGAGCCAATCAGACCTTGTGCCGTTGAGAGAAACTTTAGCTTCCCGTTAGCAAGAGGGTTTCACTAGCTGACCGAGGACACGTGGTGTTGTGCACCGGAGTGGTAAGAACTGATCACCCACTGCCGATGCTGGTCCCGTGTCGTTTTAGTTGTTGGGAGCACTCGTTCACTCAAGAGATCCTTTGCTACCCCGCTAAACAGTGACAGGCCTACACTGATCGGTCCAATGGCGACAATCGCCACCCTCAATCATCAACGGCAGTCAATCTCTCGCAGTCAACTCCGGTCAACTCCAATCAACTCCAATCAAGTGGGTTCTGACGGAAACCCTGAAATGAACTCACTGTTAGCTCTAGTTTACTTTATCACTGCCCTATCTAACCCTGTCTGAGATCGAATGAGACTTACTTGTTATACTGCAATAGCGCAGCACAGGTGACTAGGCCACGTGACTATTTCTGATGGACGCGCGGAACGTCTTGTCTGTGTGAATGCTCTCTGGGACTGGGCCTAGCCAGCGTCGCGTCTCCCCAAGGCGCTAGCTTGGGCCTACGTGATATATTTTCCGCCTAACTAATAACTCCTTGGGACACCCGTAACATTATTCAGACTGCTAAACGATCTATAATAATTTCAAATTCAATAATAGTCGCTTCATGAATCGCATCATTATTAATTCGGTAAATTGTTTAATATCATATAGGCCTAGTTCACCAGTCTCTACTTCTGAGCAGGCAGCTCCTCCCCTTAGATGACCTTGAGAGCAGCTCCAAGTATCACTCATGGCGAGGGCATTTGGAAATTACTCTGAAATTTCTGGATATCACAATGACCCTAAAAAGGCAACACTGTCTCATGTGCTGAGAAAACAGCCATCTGACCCCCTAAATTTTGTTCTAAGGACTGCCTCCACCCCTTTAGCATTATAAATGCAACATTGTCTTCTCTTCTCTCACTGCTCTCCATATCATATATATATATATATATATATATATATATATATATATATATATATATATATATATATATATATATATATATATATATATATATATATATATATATAATCAACAACCTCACCAGCCAGGACTCGAACCCTCGACCTACTGTGTGGGACCAGGGAACATTACCGACCATGCCACAAGGACACTAAAAACAGTTCTAGACTGTTATATTTCACACAAAGCCTGTTCATCGAGCTGATGGTGCCGTGAACCTCCCACTGGGAACTGCCCGTGCCGCTTATGTGGATGTCAGAAGCATTTTATCGAATCCTGCTGCTATGAAACACGAGGTATCATATATACTTCATTTTTAGTCCATATAACACGCGGACTTTGAACATATAATCAATCAAGAACCTCACCAGCCAGGACTCGAACCCTGGACCAACTGTTCCCTGGTGATGGGGTTGAGTAAATGATATATGTTCAAGTCCCATATATGGACTAAAATAAAAGCTATATATATATATATATATATATATATATATAAATCGTCACTGAGTGTGATCCCAGGCCTGCATGTGATTTGTCATATATATATATATATATATATGTTTTTTTTTTTTTTTTTTTTTTCTGAATAAGAAGGTTCAATATACAACGCGTTTTTTTCAACCAATGTATCAACATAGATATAATTATTTAAAGTCCTGCGTTAGGACCTTGTTAAGAAATTTTGTACAAAAATGACAAAATAACTATGCATACTCTATGAACTACGATACGATACGATACGAAGTCTTTAGTTAAGAGGTGAAAGAAGATTATTAGGGGTTGAATGAAAATTGGTGAAACTGAAATAC
>NW_024727266.1:0-18559 GCF_018991925.1 Homarus americanus
TCTGTCACGCACTGTTGGCAAATACTGGGCATGCACCGGCTCCTGAATGTACCTGAACCCGCTCCAGTGTTGGTCAAGTCTTCTCTTGAAAGAGCTCACACTCAGTGCCGTCACAACACTTTCTGGTAGATTGTTCCAAGAGTTTACAACCCTCACTCCGAAAAAGTTTGCCCTCACGGTTTTCCGGACTTGCGGCTTCTTCAATCTTGAGCTGTGACCCCTTGTGGGGCGAGCGTCCGCCAGCTCCAAGTAAGGACACTCAACTGAGTAGTGCCCCCTGAGATGCTTATAAACCTCAACTAGGTCCCCCCTTGCCCGTCTGTAGTATAAGCTAGGCAAGTTCAGGCGCTCCAATCTCGCAGGGTAGCTGAGATGCCGAAGTGCAGGCACCAGCTTGGTGGCCCTCCTTTGAACATTTTCAACCAACTGACAGTCCCTAGCATATCTCGGGGACCAGATGGGGAAGCACTTCACTCCTGAAGATCGTCACGAGGGACGGACCGTCTAGATATCTGAACGACCTTCTTATAAGACCCAATAATTTATTTGCCTGATTTACCTTCTTCTCACAATGGCCCGAGAACTTCAGCTCATTGTCAACATACACACCTAGATCCTTCTCACACACAGTCTCAACTAGTACATTTTCTTCATCCCGTTGGGACATATGGTACGCCTCCTTACCGTTGGTACGCCCCAGGTGCATCCTCTTACACTTCGTGACATTGAATCTCAGCAGCCATTCCTTCGACCATTCCTGGAGCCCACAGAGGTCCTTCTGCAGCTCTTCACAGTCCGCTTGGTTCTTAATTTTCCGAAATAACTTGGCGTCATCGGCAAACATTTGTATGGAGGAGTGTACAACGTCAGGCATATCATTTATGAAACAAACAAACAACAGCGGGCCCAATACACTACCCTGCGGTACCCCACTTGTTGCAGGTACAGATGACGATTTCGTGCCATTAATCACCACACATTGCTTGCGGTCATGTAGAAAGTCTTCTATCCACGCTAGGACATTTCCCCGAATTCCGTACCCTTCCAGTTTGATTTTCAGCCTTTCGTGGGGTACTCTGTCGAAAGCCTTGGCAAAATCTAGGTAAATATTGTCGATATTACCACCCCGTTCTAGAATATGGGTCCAAATATCCAATACCTTGAGCAATTGTGTCAAGCAAGAGCGCCCCGGCATAAAACCATGTTGGCAATCTTTTACAAGGTTGTTTCGTAGTAGATGTTCCATCGCTGCATCTCTGATAATACTCAAGTACTTTACATATTATGCTGGTCAGGCTCACCGGTCTATAGTTGTTCGTGGAGTGCCTATCGCCCTTCTTGAAGATAGGACTCACATAAGCCACTTTCCATTCACTGGGGACCATTTGTTCATCCAGGCATTTACAAAACAGAATCTTCAGGGGCTCTGCAAGCTCATTGCACAGCTCCCTTAGCACTCTAGGATGCACCATGTCAGGTCCAGGACTCTTATGGACCTTTAGCCTGGACAGTTTATTTCTAATACCCTCTTCTGTGAACACAATGTGGGTCAGTGCTGTGTCGAACCGTCTGTCCTCAAACGCAGGAAGGTTAGTTGCATCTTCTCTTGTGAACACTGAGGAAAAGAAGCTGTTCAATGCCTCAGCTTTATCCTGGTCAGAATCTGCGTAACTACCATCTTCAAGCCTCAGGTCTGATACTCCTACTCGCGTTTTCAATTTCGACTTTGCATAGCGGTAAAACGCCTTTAGGTTTGACTTGACCTCGCGTGCAACCAGCCTTTGGAACTCCTTTTCAGCCCTCCTACACTCTATCTTTGCTTGGTTTCTGGCTCTTGCATACATCCTCCTGTCTTGCTCATCGTTTGACCCAACCCACGTCTTGAATTTCTGGGTTTTCTTCTTAATTTTGTCGACCGCCGCATGGTTCATGTGTAGGGATCCCCTCGTATTCCTAGAAGCACTGAGTTTGGTCTTGGGTATATATTTATCGATCAAATGGGTCATTTTACTAGTTATGATATTCAGCGTAGTGTCTGCGTTCTTGTACCTTAATAAGTCAGGCCAGTTGATACCCCTCATCTCTTCCCTCATCCCATTGTAATTTTCCTTGTAATATTTGCACCTTGGCCTGGCCTTATCTTGAACTAGGTAACAGTTAAATCTGAATGACAACACTGTATGGTGACTGGTGCCAACTGGGGCAAGGTGTTCCAGTTTGGCCACCATACCCTCCTCGTTTGTTATGATGAGGTCATGTGGCTTGGGTGTTTATTCCCTCTGTGATTCATTATGATTACTATAGTTTTGTTATACCTTCATTATGGTGCTATAGTTTGTTATACATTCATTATGGTACTTTATAGTTTGTTATACATTTCATTATGGTGCTATAGTTTGTTATACCTTCATTATGGTGCTATAGTTTGTTATACATTCATTATGGTGCTATGAATTTGGTATACATTCATTATGGTGCTATAGTTTGTTTATACATTCATTGTAATGCTAGAGTTTGTTATACATTCATTATGGTGCTATAGTTTGTTATACATTCATTATGGTGCTATAGTTTGTTATACATTCATTATGGTGCTATAGTTTGTTATACATTCATTATGGTGCTATAGTTTGTTATACATTCATTATGGTGCTATAGTTTGTTATACATTCATTATGGTGCTATAGTTTGTTATACATTCATTATAGTGCTATAGTTTGTTATACATTCATTATGGTGCTATAGTTTGTTATACATTCATTATGGTGCTATAGTTTGTTATACATCCAATATAGTGCTATAGTTTGTTATACATTCATTATGGTGCTATAGTTTGCTATACATTCATTATAGTGCTATAGTTTGTTATACATTCATTATGGTGCTATAGTTTGCTATACATTCATTATAGTGCTATGGTTTGTTATACATTCATTATAGTGCTATAGTTTGTTATACATTCATTATCGTGCTATAGTTTGTTATACATTCATTATGGTGCTATAGTTTGTTATACCTTCATTATAGTGCTATAGTTTGTTATACATTCATTATGTGCTATAGTTTGTTATACATTCATTATAGTGCTATAGTTTGTTATACATTCATTATGGTGCTATAGTTTGTTATACCTTCATTATAGTGCTATAGTTTGTTATACATTCATCATGGTGCTATAGTTTGTTATACATTCATTATGGTGCTATAGTTTGCTATACATTCATTATAGTGCTATGGTTTGTTATACATTCATTATAGTGCTATAGTTTGTTATACATTCATTATAGTGCTATAGTTTGTTATACATTCATTATGGTGCTATAGTTTGTTATACATTCATTATGGTGCTATAGTTTGTTATAAATTCATTATAGTGCTACAGTTTGTTATACATTCATTATAGTGCTACAGTTTGTTATACATTCATTATGGTGCTATAGTTTGTTATACATTCATTATAGTGCTACAGTTTGTTATACATTCATTATAGTGCTATAGTTTGTTATACATTCATTATAGTGCTACAGTTTGTTATACATTCATTATAGTGCTACAGTTTGTTATACATTCATTATGGTGCTATAGTTTGTTATACATTCATTATGGTGCTATAGTTTGTTATACATTCATTTTAGTGCTATAGTTTGTTATACATTCATTATAGTGCTATAGTTTGTTATACATTCATTATAGTGCTATAGTTTGTTATACATTCATTATGGTGCTATAGTTTGTTATACATTCATTATGGTGCTATAGTTTGTTATACATTCATTATAGTGCTACAGTTTGTTATACATTCATTATAGTGCTACAGTTTGTTATACATTCATTATGGTGCTATAGTTTGTTATACATTCATTATAGTGCTATAGTTTGTTATACATTCATTATAGTGCTATAGTTTGTTATACATTCATTATTGTGCTATAGTTTGTTATACATTCATTATAGTGCTATAGTTTGTTATACCTTCATTATGGTGCTATAGTTTGTTATACATTCATTATGGTGCTATAGTTTGTTATACATTCATTATGGTGCTATAGTTTGTTATACCTTCATTATAGTGCTACAGTTTGTTATACATTCATTATGGTGCTATAGTTTGTTATATATTCATTATGGTGCTATAGTTTGTTATACATTCATTATAGTGCTATAGTTTGTTATACATTCATTATAGTGCTATAGTTTGTTATACATTCATTATAGTGCTATAGTTTGTTATACATTCATTATGGTGCTATAGTTAGTTATACATTCATTATGGTGCTATAGTTTGTTATACATTCATTATGGTGCTATAGTTTGCTATACCTTCATTATGGTGCTATAGTTTGCTAACCATTCATTATAGTGCTATAGTTTGTTATACCTTCATTATGGTGCTATAGTTAGTTATACATTCATTATAGTGCTATAGTTTGCTATACCTTCATTATGGTGCTATAGTTTGTTATACATTCATTATGGTGCTATAGTTTGTTATACATCCAATATAGTGCTATAGTTTGCTAACCATTCATTATAGTGCTATACTTTGTTATACCTTCATTATGGTGCTATAGTTAGTTATACATTCATTATAGTGCTATAGTTTGCTATACCTTCATTATGGTGCTATAGTTTGTTATACATTCATTATGGTGCTATAGTTTGTTATACATTCATTATAGTGCTATAGTTTGTTATACATTCATTATAGTGCTATAGTTTGTTATACATTCATTATGGTGCTATAGTTAGTTATACATTCATTATGGTGCTATAGTTTGTTATACATTCATCATGGTGCTATAGTATGTTATACATTCATTATGTTGCTATAGTTTGTTATACATTCATTATGGTGCTATAGTTTGTTATACATTCATTATGGTGCTATAGTTTGTTATACATTCATTATGGTGCTATAGTTTGTTATACATTCATTATGGTGCTATAGTTTGTTATACATTCATTATAGTGCTATAGTTTGTTATACATTCATTATGGTGCTATAGTTTGTTATACATTCATTATGGTGCTATAGTTTGTTATACATCCAATATAGTGCTATAGTTTGTTATACATTCATTATGGTGCTATAGTTTGCTATACATTCATTATAGTGCTATAGTTTGTTATACATTCATTATGGTGCTATAGTTTGCTATACATTCATTATAGTGCTATGGTTTGTTATACATTCATTATAGTGCTATAGTTTGTTATACATTCATTATCGTGCTATAGTTTGTTATACATTCATTATGGTGCTATAGTTTGTTATACCTTCATTATAGTGCTATAGTTTGTTATACATTCATTATGTGCTATAGTTTGTTATACATTCATTATAGTGCTATAGTTTGTTATACATTCATTATGGTGCTATAGTTTGTTATACCTTCATTATAGTGCTATAGTTTGTTATACATTCATCATGGTGCTATAGTTTGTTATACATTCATTATGGTGCTATAGTTTGCTATACATTCATTATAGTGCTATGGTTTGTTATACATTCATTATAGTGCTATAGTTTGTTATACATTCATTATAGTGCTATAGTTTGTTATACATTCATTATGGTGCTATAGTTTGTTATACATTCATTATGGTGCTATAGTTTGTTATACATTCATTATGGTGCTATAGTTTTGTTATACATTCATTATGGTGCTATAGTTTGTGATACATATTATAATTGCTATAGTTTGTTATACATTCATTATGGTGCTATAGTTTGTTATACATTCATTATGTTGCTATAGTTTGTTATACATTCATTATGGTGCTATAGTTTGTTATACATTCAATATAGTGCTATAGTTTGTTATACATTCATTATGGTGCTATAGTTTGTTATACATTCATTATAGTTCTATAGTTTGTTATACCTTCATTATGGTGCTATAGTTTGTTTTACATTCATTATGGTGCTATAGTTTGTTATACATTCATTATAGTGCTATAGTTTGTTATACATTCATTATAGTGCTATAGTTTGTTATACATTCATTATGGTGCTATAGTTTGTTATACATTCATTATGGTGCTATAGTTTGTTATACATTCATTATGGTGCTATAGTTTGTTATACATTCATTATGTTGCTATAGTTTGTTATACATTCATTATGGTGCTATAGTTTGTTATACATTCATTATGGTGCTATAGTTTGTTATACATTCATTATGGTGCTATAGTTTGTTATACATTCTTTATGGTGCTATAGTTTGTTATACATTCATTATGGTGCTATAGTTTGTTATACATTCATTATGGTGCTATAGTTTGTTATACATTCATTATGGTGCTATAGTTTGTTATACATTCATTATAGTGCTATAGTTTGTTATACATTCATTATGGTGCTATAGTTTGTTATACCTTCATTATAGTGCTATAGTTTGTTTTACATTCATTATGGTGCTATAGTTTGTTATACATTCTTTATGGTGCTATAGTTTGTTATACATTCATTATGTGCTATAAAAACTACTCGTCACAGGTGGGTGACAGGTGAAAGAACACCACGAGACAGGTGGCTGACAGGTAGGTGACAGGTGGCTGACATAAGAACATAAGAACATATGAAAATTAGGAGTCTGCAATAGGCGGGTTGGCCTGTGCATGGCAGCTCCTGTCGAGAATTACTACCACTCTCTATCATCCATGAATCTATCTAGCCTCCTTTTAAAACTTTCCAGCGTTCCAGCACTTACTACAAAGTTGCTGAGCTTGTTCCACCCGTCCACCACCCTATTTGTGAACCAGTTCCTTCCTATCTCCCTCCTAAACCTAAACTTATCCAACTTAAATCCGTTGTTGCAAGTCCTATCCTGCTCGGATATTATAAGAATTTTAACTTTATCGCCTTTATTGATTCCTTTCACCCACTTAAATACTTCTATCATATCTCCCCGCACTCTTCGTCTTTCTAGCGAATGCAAGTTTAGTTTCTTTAACCTATCTTGTTATGGAAGGTTTCTAAGTCCCGGAATCATTTTCGTCATTCTTCGCTGCACCGACTCCAGTGAATTGATATCCATTCTATAATAAGGGCACCAGAACTGAACAGCGTTATCGAGGTGCAACCTGACTAACGCAAGATATAGTTGCAATAAGACCTCTACACTCTTATTACTTACACTTCTAGATATAAAACCTAATGCTCTGTTTGCCTTGTTTCGAACATTAACACACTGTTTTCTAGACTGTAGGTCCGGGCTTACAAGTACCCTTAAGTCTCTTTCACAAGTCGACCTTTCTAGGTTGATGTTGTTAAGGCTGTATACGTTGACAGTATTTGTTCCACCAATATTAAGTACGCTGCACATGTGTAGGAACACCACGTGACATGTGGGTGACAGGTAGGTGACAGGTGGGTGACAGGTAGGGTACAGGTGGGCCACATGTGTAGGAACACCATTAAGACTCGTGGGTGACAGGTGACCAAGTCCCAGGTTGCTTATCTGTCTCTCTGCCACATTTATACACAATTGCAGGGTCTCAATTGTCTCTCTTACTATTGACAATACCACAAATATAAACGTTCTTACTCTTGATTTGTTCTATTCATTCTATTTTATTATCCTAAGTCAGTTCATATTAATGTTAAAGCGGGGCCTTCTCGGATGGGTCCCACTGGTCGGGAAGGTTGTGGACCCCAGGGCCGACCTGATCATCATCAAACCACTGGGGCCTCAACTGACGCCACCGCGGTTGCTGGAGGATCGGCTTTTTTCACGTTTCATTTTTCCAACATTCGCGGCCTGAGATCCAATTTTCCTTTTGAGGAGCACCATCTATTAACCTCTTCCCACGACCTCTTACTATTTCCCGAGCTTCAACAGACTAAAGTAGCTTCACCCAATCCTTTTCAAGTGTCCAACTACAACCTTTATGCCTCTTTCCGTCCTAAGGGAGGTGTATGCGCCTACTGCAACACACCTACACCTATAGCTCGACTCACGAATCTTGAATCTTCCCTTCATGAGACCATCTGGCTCAAAATATCTCTACCAAATATGAAAATTTTTCTTTCTTTCCTATACTGTTCTCCCAACTCGACCAACTATTTGGAACTCTTTGACTATCTCTTTTCTTGCCATGAGTCTTTGCTATCCACACACCCTACACCGAGATCCTCTACCTGGGGGATTTCAATATACATCACAGAGAGTGGCTTGGCTCTGCAAGGGATGACCCAGGTGGAGCAGAGGCACTCTCTTTTTCCTTACTTAATGATTTGGAACGAATAATCAAACACCCTACACGCGTTCCTGATCGACACGATCAACTTACTAACATTCTTGATCTTGTTTTACTTCTAACCCCTCACACTATTCATACTCAATTTCTGCCCCCTTAGGGTCTTCTAATAACAATCTTATTTTTACTAAATCAAACTGGGCACGACCACCTCCCCCACCCCCCCCCCTCTAAACGTCAACTGTGGCACTATCGGAGGGCAAGCTGGCAATCCTTGCGAGAATTCTTCGCCGATTTTCCTTGGGATGAATGTAGTTTTTCCACTCGGGACGCCTCGGTATGTGCTGACAGCATTGCTGGGTTATACAGGGCGGTATGAATGCGTTTATCCCATCTTCTACCAAAACTTTCACTTTATAATCATTGTTTGATCGCTCCTGCTCTCTTGCAAGCATGGAGAAAGATAGGACATATCAAGCTATGAAACTACCTCCTTCTCCTATTACCCACTCCTCTTTCATTACTTCTAGGAATCGTTGTAAGGCTATTCTTCTTAGGGCCAAGCGGATTTTTTTTAAAAAAAAGACCGCTGTCCTGACTAATTCTTCCTCTAGTAAATCCTTTTGGTCCTTAACCAAAAACATCTGTAATAACTTCTGCACTCCTTCTTTTCCTCCTCTCTTCCGACTTGATAACTCAATAGCCAACTCTCCCCCTAACAAAGACACTCTCTTTGGCACCTTATTCTCCTCTAACTCCACCTTGGACGATTCCAACTCTATCCCTCCTACCCCTGCTCCTCCATCTGAACCTATGCACTCTCTTATAACCTACATTCGTACGGTTGCCTCACCAGTTCCTCTAATATCTCATGGAAGCCACACATCCTCAACATTGCTAAAGCTGCCTCCCGAAAGCTGGGAATGCTGTGCAGGTGCCGTAGCTACTTCACTCCTGAGCAGTTGCTTCAAGTATATTAGGGATTCATTCGTCCTAACTTGGAGTACTGCTCTCATATCTGTAGTGGCTCTTCTTCTGTCTACGTAACTGTTAGATAGAACATAAGAACATAAGAACATAAAGTGGGATGCTGCAGGAGGCCGGCTTTGGCCCATGCAGAGACAGATCCCTTTCACCCCGTCAGCACTTCCATGTGCCTATCCAGCTTCGTCTTAGGCTCCTAGGCGTCCCCGATCCTACTATAGCACTCGGTAGCCTATTCCACATATCCACAGCTCTATTACCAAACCAGTGCTTGCCTATATCCTTTCTGAATCGGAATTTATCTAATTTAAAGCCATTTGTTCTAGTTATTTCGTTATTACTGAGCTTCAGACCATCTTCCATTTTACCCTTGTTAATCCCACTTACCCACTTGAACACCTCTATCATATCTCCCCTAACTCTACGCCTCTCTAATGAATGCAAGCCTAAGCTTTTCAGTCTTTCTTCATATGGAAGGTTTCTACTAGTAACCTTATGGATCTCATTTTGTCATTCTTCTTTGCTCTCTCGAAAGAATCTATGTCCATTCTATAATAAGAGACACCAGAACTGAAACACATAATCCATGTGTGGCCTCACTAATGCTAGGTAAGTTTCAAGATAATAGCTTCAGTTCTGTTACTCCGGAGCCTAGATATAAACAGAATCCTGTTTGCCTTGTTGCGGGCAACTAATACATTATTTTCTAGAGTTTCCGTCATTTGCTAACAAATACCTAGATCTTTCTGAAGCAAATTTTTTCTATTTCCGTGTTACCTAGTTTATACTTAACGTTTGTATTCGTCTTCCCTATCTGTAGTACCTTGCATTTATCAGTATTAAAATTCATTTGCCAGTCTACTGACCACTCATATAAGGTATCTAGATCTCTTTGAAGGTGTTCAAAGTCACTGTCTGAATTTATCACTCTCCCCATTTTGGTATCATCTGCAAATTTACTAATCCTACTAGTTATACCTAAATGAAGATAATTAATGAATATAACAAACAGCAGAGGGCCTAATACAGATCCCTGGGGAACTCCGCTTTTGACCGCACCCCAGTCTGACTTTAATCCATTTATGCTGACTCTTTGTTTCCTACCAGTTAACCATGACGTAATCCATTTTAATAATGATCCACCTATTCCACGTGCTTCTACCTTCCTTATCAATCTCTCATGAGGGACTCTATCGAATGCTTTACTGAAATCTAAATAAATTATATCATATGACTTATCATTATCTACCGCTTCATATACTTCTGAGAAAAAGCTAAGCAAATTTGTGAGACAAGACCGTCCCTGGGTGAACCCGTGCTGAGAAGAATGAATTAAGTTGAATGTTTCAAGGTGGCTTCTGATTTTTGTAGCAATAATTGACTCTAACAACTTGCCTATGATTGACGTGAGACTAATGGGACGGTAATTTGATGCTATTGATTTATCACCCTTTTTGAAAATCGGAACTACATTTGCAAGTTTCCAAGCTTCTGGCACTAGGCCCGATTCTAATGACTTGATAAATAAAACTGCTAATGGATTGCTCAGCTCCCATCTCTACATTCTTTTTTAATATTCTGGCATATATAAATGGGATGAGCGATTTGCGAGCTTCAGTTTGTTAATTACTTTAAGCACATAAGTTACTAGTAATATTTGATATTCATCAACACTTATATTTTCATACTGTCGTTATATACCTTATGAACTTCTGGAAACTGTACTGGAACAATTGTGAATACAGAAAAGTACTATTTAAACGTACTACACATTTTAGCACCATCATCAGTCATTTCTCCTGTCATGGTTTAAGGGGACCTATTGTATCTCTAACAGCTTTGATTTATACACAGTTGATAAAAAAGCTTTGGGGATTTTTCGATTCGTTTGCTACGTTTCATAATTTCCTTCATTTTGTTTTTCCCCAATTTCTGTTTTTACCTGTCTTGTTAGGTTCTGATATTAACCAAGTAAGTGATTTTTCGCCTTTCTTAACTTTTTCTATATATACTCCTCTTTCTTTCCTGAAGATCTAAGAGTCTATTATTCATCCATTTTGGTTCCGTATATATATATATGCTGATAACCACAAGGAAAGAAAAACACCCCTGAAAGATGTGAATTACAGGCGGCTTGGGAACTTCATTGTTTCTTCTTTCCTTGTGGTTATCAGCATATACTAGATCACAGCGCACCTACAGTGATTTACTTGCATATATATATATATATATATATATATATATATATATATATATATATATATATATATATATATATATATATATATATATATATATATATATATATATATATATATATATATATATATATATATATATATATATCTTGATAAAATCACACGGGAAAATGGAAACAACGGAGCACCTTAGCTTTCGTCTTTATTTTGTGGGTCCCTTATTTTTGACCTGACCTGACTAGTCACGTCACCCCCTTCTCTTAAGCTCCTCTACATGTGTGTTGGTGTGGGGATTAGTGGATGACATCATTTTGACCTGATCTCATGTTTTTAAGGTCACCCTGTATATTTAAGCCTCTCTCTGTCCATGTAATCCAGTTGCCTCTGAAGATGTCTTGAATAAAGACGAAAGCTAAGGTGCTCCGTTGTCACTTATCACATCGCTCCTGAACCAAGAAGACCTCTCAACAAGACCTCCTGCTGGACCCGGAACTTGAAGACCGCCCTCTCCCTTGTGCCATTGTTGGCCATCTTCCCGGACCGGACCACCCACGACTGTCATCGCCCACAACAACTCACGAGCGTTCTTGGTTTATCGAGCATTAGCTTGCCCTCCCCACTGGTGGTGTGAGTGACCCACACTCCAGCTGGAGAGCAGTTATAGCGCGATATTCCCGGCGTGGTTTGAGCCCTTTTCCTTCTACTACTATTTTTCCTTTTCGCTCTGGCCTAGGGACCTGCACCCTCAAAAGTGTATTCGTCCTGCGGTCCCCCCTGTAACTGTTCACCTCCCTCCCAGGAGATTGTGAACACGAAAGGGGGTCGGAGCAAAACCCTCCCCAGCCGAGTCTTTCCAGGAAAACCGTGATCGTGCGGGTCCACCTGGAAAGAGGGTAGCCATCCTTATCCTTCCCAAATAGGCACACTTAGCTCACGTCTATAAGTGAGCAGTCACATACACTAGGAAGTAGGCTTCCCCAATCGGGGCTCCGTGAGAGAAGCTCAGGAACCACTCTACGACCACCAGCTAGTGGGGAGTGCTGTAATTCCTTTGCTATTTACTCAACCGGAATAGGTATGGAGCGCGTACGCCCTCCTAACCGCGATCCCCGCCTGAACCGCCAACCTGACGACCCGAACCACGACAGGCTTCGCACAGAGAAAGCAAACCAGTTACGCGCCTTCAATGAAGCCCTGAAAACTAGGAACACTGCCACCACCTCCAACAACTCCACCACCACCACCACCTCCACCACCACCACCACTGCTACCGCTACTGAGGACAACTGGACGAAGGTAGAAAATAAGAAACGCCGACGTGCCTTTTCGGGAAACGATTGCCGTCAAGCAGCCCCCAAGGCACCCATCACCACCACCAGCTCACCTCCAACGACACTGCCAAAATTCCGGATCACGAAAACGGACGCAAAAACAACATATGCCGCCGTCACAGAGATGGAAAAGCAAAACCCACTGGCCAAGTTCTCAGTGCGGCCCAACCTAAAGGGGGAGATGATCGTTCACCCCAAAGACAAGAACTCCGCCACCACCCTCGACCCTTACCTACAAAACACCACCACCATTACTTCAACCAAGCTAGACCCCGCCCAGAAACTGATGAAGTCGGTAGTCCTCCGGTACCCAAAGGAACTACCTCTCGAACCCCTGGAGAACCACCCGAAGATCTTAAAAGCCGAGAGATGCTCTCCCCTGTCCGACAAGACGGCCACCACGAAACAAGTGCTCATAACGCACTACGGCTCACCCCCAGCACCATAGACCTCAAAACCTGGGGGATCTACGAAGTGAGGCCCTTCGTCCCAGAGCCCCTGCGGTGCTTCAGATGCCAGAAATACGGGCACCATCAGACAAGGTGCACGTACAAGGAAATCTGCGCAGTCTGCGCACAGAAGCACAGCACACACTCCTGCCTCACCAAGCTGAAAAATGGGGAAAAAATTGCCCCCAAGTGTGCCAACTGCGGGGGCAAACACCACGCCTGGAATCATGGATGCTCCGAGAGAACAAAGAGGGTCCAGGCAAACCGACCAGCAGCAAGACCGGCCCCCACCGCCTACACACCAGCCCCACCAAGTACCTTCGTGTGGGGAACCCAAAGGCCCAAACAACAAAGACAACCTCCTCAGCCAGTCAACACCCAAAGTGCAGCCCAGTTTCCTGGCCTCACTACAGCCACACCTCAGCCACCCAAGCAGCAGAGAACGACAACCACGAGCAAGACAAAAGAAGCACACACCAAGGCACCAGAAGGAATGATACACATATCAGACCTAGCCAAGGTACTGACGACCTTCGCGGAGGGCCTAGCCGGACTACTGGGCCACAAGATCCAACCCACACAGCTCCAAATACTCATGGGGAGCGTCCTCGGGCAAGTCGCCACAGCTCCAGCCACCTCAGTGGAGGAAGCCACGCCGGTCCGCACACGAGTAACAGCCGAGGTACACTCTACACCGAAGAAGGCCACCAGAGAACCCAAGATACCGACAGCTCCCAAGATACCGACAGCTCCCAGAAAGAAACTGGACGTTTCAACTCCCCTGAACCGAACCACGGCCCAGAAGGCAAAAACCACAGAACACGAGGACATGGACCTGATTCAGTTGGAATCGAACTTGGACATCTCCATCGAGGACCACCAGAAGTCCCCGATGAAACAGTGGTGGAAAACGTCAGCACCCTGAACATCCTAACATGGAATGCTCAGGGCATCAAAAACAAGAAACACCTCCTACAAGAAGCAGCAGCCAAGGACAAGCTTGACATCATACTCCTACAAGAAACACTTCTACAAGAACACAACTGTTTCAAATTCAGCGGTTACAAGACATACAGGAGGCATTTCACGCAGGCGTCAACAAGAGGATGTATGATCTTGGTCAAGTCAAGCATACCCTCCACCGATGTCACGCAGCAATTTCCATGTGGGGAAAACATCGAGACACAGGCCGTCAAAGTAACCCTCCAAGAACGAGAATTAACTGTTCACAACATCTACAAGAACCCAAGGGGCTCACTGGAGGTTACTCAATTGTTTGCTTCGGCCGCTGACCACGCCACACTCATAGGAGGGGATTTCAACGCACATCATCCCTTCCTAAGCTCAGCAAGCCCCACAAATGAAGACGGCCTACACCTATACACCACCTTTCAAGATACACCCGAGATCTGCCTCCTGAACACCGGAGAGCCCACCCACACTAGGGGAGGAAGGCTAGATCTAACCTTCGTCTCCAGTGCACTACAGCCTTCGGCCTCCTGGCAGATACACCCCACGCTGACCAGTGACCACTTCGCCACCCTAACAACGCTGAAGGTGAACAAACTCCCCACTCCACCCCCCCCGAGATGGAGATACAACACTCAAAGGCAGACTGGGGACTCTTCAAGAAACACCTGGCTAAGTGGCGCGAAAAATCACAGCCGGCCGGCGCAGCACCCGCGGATGAGACAACCCTCCACCACCAATTGGTCGAGGCGTTTCACCTAGCGGCAGAAGAGGCTATCCCAAAAACAAAACCCACATCAAGACAGTACAATGATTACTGGTACTACTGTCCCAGGGTGAAAGAACTCAACCACAGAGTGAACATGGCCCGAAGAAACTACAGGAGACATCCCACGGCAACAAACAGACATCTCCTGCAAGTCATAGTCAAGGATACCAGGGAAGAGAAGGAAGAAATTAAAAACGCAAGCTGGCTCAAGTGGTGCTCCGAACTGAACGAGCACACCACCCTTGGCAAGATGTGGGCCCAGATCCGCAGGGCATCTGGGAAGGCAACACCACCACCACCAACTCATCCCAACCCAGAAGAGGAAGCCGAGAGACTTGCAAAACTGTTCTCTGACCGAGCAGCAACGAAGAACCTCCCGAGACAGGCGGAGGAGACACAACGGCGTCTGCGACAGGTCAGACTCCAGATGATCGAAGAGGCCTGCAACAGTGAAGATGACACTGACAGACCATTCAACCAGCAAGAACTCCAGAAGTCGCTAAAACGAAGCATGGATACAGCTCCAGGGGCCGACAGGATAACCTACTCCATGCTCTCTCATGCCGGTACAGCCGGACACGAGGCTCTGCTGCAAGCCATCAATGCTTCGTGGACAGCACAAAGACTCCCACCGGAATGGAAGAAGGCAGATATACTGCCCATTCCGAAGCCCAGAGAACCAGACAAACCGAGGCCCATCTCCCTTCTCAGCTGCATAGCGAAGACGGGAAAAAGAATGGCTCTCAACCGACTCAAGTGGAAAGTAGGCAGCCCACACCCTCACATCTTTGCTTACACCGAGAACACCGGCACAGGCAACAACATCGCCGAGATACTCAGCACAGTGGACAACAAACCAGCTCTGGTGGTCTTCCTCGACCTGGAGAAAGCCTTCGAACTAGCAAATCCTTTGGCCATTACAACTACGCTCGCTAAAAAAGGCGTCAAAGGAAGGTTGCTGGGGTGGATCCAGAACTACCTCACACAGAGAGACGCACGAGTACGCTTTCAGGGAGCAACCTCAAGCTACAGGGTCCACGAAAACGGAACCCCACAAGGAGGCATCCTCAGTCCAATGCTGTTCAATGTCCTGATGGAAAATCTAGTCAAACTTCCCTTCAGACAAGCAGCCAAGCTCCTATGCTATGCAGACGACTTACAGCTTATAGTAAGAGGATCGAACAGACTAGCCAACACGCAACACGCACTCCAACTTATAGAAGAGGAGTGCAACAGACTTGGACTCAAGATAAATCCAGCCAAGTCGAAAGCGATGGCCATCTGCACAGACACACCAGACAAGTTGCTCTCCATACAAAACACGCCGGTAGTCTGGACCAACGCCCACCAGTGTCTTGGAATCTGGTTTGACCAGAAACTCACCTTCAAGCCGCAACTCAAGTATCTCAGGCACAGGACGAAGAGCAGACACAATATAATGAGGTCGCTCACCAGCAAATCCGCAGGAGCAAACCTTCATGTGCTCAAAGCCTACTACACAGCCGCCATCAGATCGCTGGTAGATTACAGTGCTCCAGCACTCATTGGACTGAGAGAAGACCAAATAGCTAAGCTAGAAGTCATTCAAAACAATGCTCTCAGGACCATGCTCGGAGCACCCATGTGGACCAGAATTTGCAATCTGCAAATGGAAACCGAGCTACCACCCCTGGCAATACGAGTCAAGCAGGTGACAGCCGGTCTCCTCGCCAAAATCTGCAGAGCAGACAAGCCCACAGCTGCCAAGATTCGAATCAGTGCCTCCCTCCACCTCGACCACAGAGTGCGAGGGGCCACCTGGTCGCACGAGGCAAGCGAGGTCATCCGACACCTGCAAGCAGAAACACTCGTCAAGAACAACCAAGACACACGAGACAATGGTTACACTGTTCCTCCACCATGGAGCCCTCCACCGGCCACACTCAAATTCACCGACCTCGGCGACAGTAAAGCCAACCTCCAGAAGGAGGACCTCAAAAAAATATCTCTCCAAGCCATAGCCACCGAGACACCGGCTGATGCAGCATCATACTTCACAGACGGCTCGGTGGACCCAAAACATCACAGATCCGGAGCGGCCTTCTACACCCAAGGTCAGACCCTCAAATGGAAACTTTCCAACGACTGCTCCACCCTACAAACAGAACTGGTAGCAATCTCAAAGGCCCTACAACACGCTGCAACACAACACAACAAGTCCATCATAATTCACACGGACTCGAAATCGGCCATGCAGGCGCTGCAACACAGTCAATCAAGAGACAACGTCCACATCATCACCTCGATCCTCGCACAGCTACAGGAATTCCAAAGCCAAAACCGACCAGTCGTCTTACACTGGATTCCCAGTCATGTAGGGATCGGAGGAAACGACGTGGCAGACGAAGCAGCCAAAGCAGCTACACGTTCTAGTAGCGTACACATCCAAGTTCCAGCAAGTGTGCAACAGATCAAGAATCACCTGAGAAAGACTACCAAGCTCCACATCAAAAAGAGCTTCCTTCATGCACTCAACGCTGGTCCCCAATCAGCCAAATGGTACCTGGCGGCCACAAAAGGGGAACCACCTTTCGCAGACAAGAAAACTCCAAGACAAACCCAAGTCAGCCTTCACCGACTACGACTAGGGTACAAGTGCTCCTGGCAGATGATCGGAAATGACGTCACGGAATGCACCTACTGTCAGGAGCCAGCAGCCAACCCACTTGAACACTATCTCCTCGATTGCGAGGTCACACAAAGCCTCCGAAACAGAACTCAAATCTCCCAAGAAACACACACAACACCAGCGGCCACTCTAACCCGAAAGGCCCACACAGACCACATTCACCACCTACTCCGGGTCATCACACGATACCCACCACCCAGATAGCTTAGAAAGCATCCTCTCCCAGCAAGCGCGGACCCCAGTTCGGGGGGCGCGCCACTCAGAGGCTGACCACGTCCAAGAGTGGGGGCCGGTGGTAAGCGTCCACTGATCGGGGGTCCGCTCACACTTGCAACCTGCAGTATCCCTCCAATCTGCAGGTGGGACCACCTCCAATCCCAATCCGGTCTGGCTGCTCCTGGAGCTCCAGCCGGAACCACCAAACGGGCCGCCTATAGGCAAAGGCCCGTGTCGGACTACGGTCCGACAATCTCAACAACAACAACACTCCGTTGAACATTTTCCCGATGATTTTATCAAGATTTATCATATCGTTTTCATTATTGATTTACCAGGAAATATATATATATATATATATATATATATATATATATATATATATATATATATATATATATATATATATATATATATATATATATATATATATATATATATATATATATATATATTTATTTATTTATTTATATATATATATATATATATATGCTGATAACCACATGGAAAGAAAAAAACACGAAGTTCCCAAGCGCTTTCGTGTAATATTCATTGCATGTCTCGAAAGACGACTTCATCGAACTCATCAAACTATGTATTAAGGATTGTAAATTTAAATTTAATGGAGAATATTATGCTAAAAAATTTGGTATGGCAATGGGTAATCCAATCTCACCTGTATTAAGCAACCTATATATGGAATTCTTTGAAAAGAAACTATTAAGTAATATTTTACCACCTTCAGCAGTCTGGTTTAGATATGTTGATGATGT
>NW_024727267.1:0-1019 GCF_018991925.1 Homarus americanus
CAGAAAATTTTCCCAAAATTTTCTAAAATTGTTCACAATTTTTCAAAAAATGGTTACGTAGTTCCTCCACCATGGAGCTTCCACCAGCCACATTCAAAATTACCGACCTAGGCGATAGTAAAGCCTACCTCCAGAAGGACCTCAAAAATAACTCGAAGTCATAGCCACCGAGACTCCGGCTGATGCACCATCATACTTCACAGACGGCTCGGTGGATCCAAACATCAAACATCCGGAGCGGCCTTTCACACTCAAGGTCAGCCCTCTGAAAATTTTCTTGGAAAATTTTGAAAATTTTGAAAATCAAAATTCAAAATGTCCCAAAATTATCAGAAAATTTTCAACAATTTTCCAAAATTAAAATTTCCAAAAATTTTCAAAATTATTCAAAATTTTCAAAATTTTCAAAAATTTCAAAATTTTCAAAAATTTTTCAAAAATTAAAATTTTCCAAAATTTTCCCAAATTTTTCAAAAATTTCAAAATATTTCACAAAATTTTCAGAAAATTTTCAAAAATTTTCAAAATTTTCAAAAATTTTCCAAAATTTTCCAAAATTTTTCAAAATATTTCAAACATTTCCTAAAATTTTCAGAAAATTTTCCAAAAATTTTCTAAAATTGTTCACAATTTTTCAAAAGATGGTTACGTAGTTCCTCCACCATGGAGCCTCCACCAGCCACATTCAAAATTACCGACCTAGGCGATAGTAAAGCCTACCTCCAGAAGGAGGACCTCAAAAATAATCTCTGAGCTATAGCCACGAGACACCGGCAGATGCAGCATGAGACTTCACAGATGGCTTGGTGGATCCAAACATACATCCGGAGCGGCCTTTACACCTAGGCTGTCAGACCCTCTGAAAATTTTTTCGAAAATTTTCAAAATTTAAAAATTTTCAAAATTTCAAAAATTTTTCAGCAATTTTTTAATTTTTCAAAAATTTCAAAAAATTTCAAAAATTTTCCAAAATTTTTCAAAATTTCAAAATTTTCAGAAAATTTTCAGAAATTTTTCCA
>NW_024727268.1:0-23674 GCF_018991925.1 Homarus americanus
TATATATCACCTCTGCCTCTCACACTATAGGCGATGCACCTGCTGCTCCTCCCACCCTCCTCATTGTTCACCTCACTCCTCTCGTGATACCTCCTCCTCCTCCCTCGTATTATAACTGCCTCGTGTGTCCACCTCTCTCCACCCCCCATGTGTCCGCATATTATGCTCACCCTCTCGTTGATCCCCCACCTCTATATCCACCCTCGTGGTCGCCTCCTCCTCTCACCTCTGTATTATTCCTCTGCTCCCCTCTCACTTACGTATTCACCTCTCTCACCCTCTCGTTGATACCCCATGTGTCCTCTCCTCTCCACCTCACTCGTAGTCTCTTCTCCTCATTCTACCTCCTGCTCCTCCACGTATTCACCCTCTCCATGTCCCCTGGTTACGCCATACTTTATATAATATTCCACGTGGTGATGCATATACTCATCAATGTCCCCACCTCTCTCCCTCACATATTGTCCCCTCTCTCCACCCCATGTGTCTCTCTCCCCCTCATTGTTCCTCTCTCATATATACTGTGAGTCGGGTCAGGTCAGTGGGCTCAAGGCATTGAGGGTCGTTGGTGATAAAACTTTCCGACTTTGACCTTCTGTTCTAAAACAAGCATGTCTTCAAACATCATTAGTGATTTACTGATCTGTGTTGTTCCATTTTATAACATTGACCAGCAATTTGTTGTGCCGAGCTTTGATTTCACTATGGTCTCTTCTTTACCAGGTTTTGATTATCATCTGAATTTTTGGTTTGGCTTTGCAGGGCTCATGTTTGCAAAGCAGTGGCTACAGCCTCAACACAGTTTGATTGAGGCAATTTAATTTATCTTGTCATGTAGGTTTATCCATTTTTCATAACAGGTATTCATTTCTGTGTTACGTAATATGTGGCTTTTACTTGGTTGTTGAGATCATCATTTGGTCTATCCAGGTATGGCTTAAACAAAATTCATAGCCTTTGAATCAGGCTTTTTTGAAATATACATCTTAAATAGTGTTTTTTCCTGGTGTGTCTTGGGTTCATGGCCAATTTTGATGCCAACGTTTAAGCTTTGATCACTTCATCATCTTTGCTTGTATCGTCGAATCATTAACTTCCTTGATATATACAGTTTGCTGGTACGTTGGTTAGTTTGTTGCTTGGTGGTGCGTGGTTTGGTCAGTCGGTTTTTGTCTTCTGACTTTCTATTAATCTGTCTCTCTCATGTTGTTCACTCTATATCTCCACCCTCACCTCCTCTCCACCCTCCTCTTGTTCCTCTCTCTCACCTCTCAGTGATGCACTCCTGCTCCACACACCTCCCCGTGTTCACCTCCTCCTCCTCCCTCCCCCTCCTCTCCTCCTGTTGATACCTCTCATAACCATCCCTTCGAGGTGTCCCATATGCTCTCCATAGCTAAATTGATGCACTCTGTCATCACATGGCTGGGGTGTCCCCTCTCTCCCCACCCCTCTCGTGTCCCCTCTCTCCACCCCTCTCGTGTCCCCCTCTTCTCTCCCCCCTCTGGTGTACCTCTCTCTCCACCTTCGGTGTCCCACCTCTCCTCACCCTCTGGTGTCCCACCTCCTCTCTCCACCCCCTCTCGTGTCCACCTCTCTCACCTCTCGTGTACCTCTCTCTCCACCCCTCTGTGTCCCACCTCCTCCTACCCCCTCTCGTGCACCTCTCTCCACCCTTATGGTGCCATCTCCCACCCCTCTCGTGTCCCACCTCTCTCTCCTCCACCCCTCTCGTGTCCCACCTCTCTCCTCCACCCCTCGCCCACCTTCGAGTGTCCCACCTCTCTCTCCACCTTGGGTGTCCCCTCTCTCTCCACCCCTCTCGTGTCCCACACTCTCTCACCTCTCCCTGTATGTCTCTCTCTCCACCCTTCAATGTCCCCTCTCTCTCCACCTACCTCTCTGTCACCATTTACCTCGTCCCCACCTCTCTCTCCTTTAGGTGTCCCCCTCTCTCACCCCTTGTTCACCTCCTCTCTCCTTTAAGTCCTCTCTCCTCCCTTCTCGTGTCTCTCCTCCCTCTTGTGTCCCTCTCTCCACCCCTGGTGTCCCACCTCTCTCTCACTCTCGATTGTCTCTCTCCACTCTCTCCACCTCTCGTGTTCACTTCTATCACCTCTCATGTTCCCCTCTTTCTCTCCACCCCTTTCGTGTCACCTCCTCTCACCCTCGTCCCCTCTCTCTCCACCCTCTGTTCTCTCCTTCAATTGTCCCACCTCTCTCACCTCGTGTCCCACCTCTCTCTCCACCCTTCAGTGTCCATCTCCTATAGTGTCCCACCTCTCTCTCCCCTTCAGAGTGTCCCCCTCTCTCCACCCCTCTCGTGTCCCCACCTCTCCTCCTTGTTGTCCGCCACTCTATCTCTCCTCTCGTGCCATTCCCACCTCTGTCTCTCCACCCTTCAGGTGTCCTCTCTCACCTTCGGTGTGCCCCATCTCTACTCCTCGTGTCCCCTTCTCTCTCCTTTCGGGTGTCCACCTCCATCTGCACCTCTCGTGTGCCCCACCTCTTCACCCCTTCAGTGTCCCTCTCCTCCACCCTCTCGTGTCCCCACTCTCTCTCCATTCTCCTGTCTCCCCTCTCGTGTCCCACTTCTCTCTCTCCACCCCTCATGTGTCCCACCTCTCTCTCCTCGTGTCCTTGTCACTCTCTCTCCCACCCTTCAGTGTCCCCACCTCTCTCCACCCCTCTCGTGTCCCCACCTCTCTCCCACCCCTCATGTGTCCCACCTCTCTACACCTCTCGTGTCCCCTCTCCTCCACCTCATGTTGCACCTCTGTCTCTCTTGTTCTCCTCCTCACCCCCTCGTGTTCAATATGTCACCTCTCTCTCACCTCATTGTCCCTGTCCCCATCTCTCCACCTTCTCTCTTCTGCCCATTTCGTGTCCCTCTCTCTCCCACCCCTCATGTCCCCACCTCTCTCCCACCCCATGGAGGGTGTATCATCATCGAGTTAGAACCATAAAGGTAAACCAAACACAACAGAGACAACTTCCTCTGGTTGTTAACTTCTGGCTCTCCTTTACCTGTTGCTGAGTGTGTGTGTGTGATCTATATGACGTTTCACCTCACCAAGCTTCACAACAACGACAACGGACAACAACAACAACAACAACGACAACAACGACAACAGACGACGACAGCAACAACGTAACAACAACAACAACGACAACAACAACGACAACAACAACGACAACACCATAATCTTCTCACGAGTCTCTCACCATGGTCAAATTTTCTCCTCCTCACTCTCTCATTTACATCATGACATTACTGATATATACTGAACACTAAATCACGTTTACACTTTTCATGCCAGTCTCTCTCTCTCTTTTTCTCTCTCTCTCTCTCTCTCATGAACCTCTGTCCTGCGTGGCAGTGAGAAGTGATACCACCCTCAGTGTCAAGACCTGACTGAATTAGAATAGGCAAACTGTACTACAAGCTTTGTCAATAAATTTGTTAAACTAAAAAAAAACTTTCTCTCTCTCTCCTAAATTCTCCCTTACTCTCTCTCTCTCTCTCTCTCTCTCTCTCTCTCTCTCTCTCTCTCTCTCCTCTTCTCCTGACTCACACGTCCCTCCACAAAATGTCAGCGCAAACGGCTGAGTCATTATTTAACACAACCCACCTTTACACTACACACAAAGTAAACAACATTGCTACATATATACAGGTTACAGTACAGTGTTTACAGGTGACACATACAGTAGTTCAGGGTTACAGTGCATTGTTTACACGTGATACATACAGTAGTTCAGGGTTACAGTGCATTGTTTTGAGGAGGTCTAGGTTAGGTAAGGTAAGGTCATGTTATGTTGTGTCGGGTTAAGTTGGGTTAGGTTAGGTTAGGTCAGGTTAAGTCAGGTTACGTCAGATTTGGTTAGTGAGATTAGGTTAGGTTACGTCAGGTTAGGTTAGGTTACAGCAACAAGAGGATGGTTATCTCCCTGACCCAGACCAAAACCAGAGAGGAGGAAACAAGTTCTTCTATCTGGTACTTTAACGACTGTCACCAGGCCGTGAGCACCAAGATAAGTTATCAGGTGAAACTGGTCTTGTCTCCAGGTAGGCTGTCACCCAGGGCTGAAGCTAGTGAGGGAAAGGGCTTAAGCTAGTGAGGGGAGATGAGGTTAAGCTAATGAGGGGAGTTGCTTCACCAGGTGGCTACATCTAGGCTAATTATCTCCTGCAGAAGGGGGCAGGAAGGGGGGTAAGTGACAGCCAATTGAGGCTCTCAATACACACTCACTCACCCCCGAGAGCTCTTAGTGAGTGACTTATTCTTACGTCACATAATAAAGTGTCTATAATGGTTTTGGAATTATATACCATCCCGGATCATAAGTGTAACTATAATTTATTTAAATGATATAAATGGCATTACTATCACCACTACTATCACCGTACTCCCACTAACACCGTCCACCACTACTATCACCCCTCCCCACCGTGCCACCATCCCTCCACCCTCTACAATCACGTTCAACTACACACACAAGTATTATATTAAAAGTGTAAGGTAAGGTTAGGTTAGGTCAGGTCAGGTCAGGTCAGGTCAGGTTAGGTCACATTAAGGTAAGGTAAGATCAGAAAATCCCGTCAAAACAAAACAGTAAAACCAATAACAACAGTTGGTGACCGCCCTCGTGTGTGTCACCTCACAACACAGTTCTTCAACCTCTCACATATACAGTACATTCACCTTTACCATATTGATCACCATTACCTACAATAATAATAATATTCTCAACATTAACGCCTAAAGATGTTATTATTGGTGAGTGTTGTGAAGCACACACACACACACAGCGCCCTCTGTCCCATAAAATTTGGTTATCTAACTCAACACCTGTAGGGATGGTGGCGTCTGCTGTGAGGAGGAATACAGTAAACCTTCCATATACCGGACTTCTCTCCATATAATCCGTTAATTTGAGGGGAGGGGTTATTCATTACTAACGGACCCTCCATATAACGGACTTTCCTCTGTATATAGTCCGGTAAATAGAGGTTTCACTGTACACGTCTTTAATGCTGCCTCTTGTATTGACCGCCCAGTGTGATTTATTGTGAGGGGTGAGGGAGGGAGAAGTGAGGGAGGTAAAGGAGGTGAGGGAGAAGTGAGGTGAGGAGGTAAAAATAAGTGCAGGAGGTGAAAGTGAGGAGGTGGTGAGGAGGTAAGTGAGGTGAGGTGAGGTGAGGAAGTGAGGGTGAAGAGTGAGGTGAGATGAGAGGTGAGGCTGAGAGGTGAGGTGAGAAGTGAGGTGAGGTGAGGTAAGAACACACACCATGTGGTCATTATAAGTTATCGTAATGCAGGTACAGCAGGTGGTGGTAGGGATGATGGTGGTAGTGACGGTAGTGGTGTGATTCAACAGGTGGTGGTAGGGATGGTGGTAGTGGTGGTAGGGATGATGGTGGTAGTGGTGGTACAGCAGGTGGTGGTAGGGATGATGGTGGTAGTGACGGCAGTGGTGGGGTACAGCAGGTGGTGGTAGGGATGATTGGTAGTGACGGTAGTGGCAGGTACAACAGGTGGTGGTAGGGATGATGGTGGTGGTGGTGGTAGGGATGATGGTGGTAGTGATGGTAGTGGTGGCAGGTACAGCGGTGGTGGTAGGGATGATGTGGTAGTGGTGGCAGTGCAGCAGGTGGTGGTAGGATGATGGTGGTAGTGACGGTGTGGTGGCAGGTACAGCAGGTGGTGGTAGGGATGATGGTGGTAGTGACGGTAGTGGTGGCAGGTACAGCAGGTGGTGGTAGGGATGATGGTGGTAGGTGGTGGCAGGTACAGCAGGTGGTGGTAGTGGTGGCGGTGCAGCAGGTGGTGTAGGGATGGTGGTGGTAGTGACGTGGTGGTGGCAGGTACAGCAGGTGGTGGTAGGGATGATGGTGGTAGTGACGGAGTGGTGGAGGTACAGCAGGTGGTGGTAGGGATGATGGTGGTAGTGGTGCTGGTACGGCAGGTGGTGATGGTGGTGGCAGGTACAGCAGGGTGGTGGTAGGATGATGGTGGTAGTGACGGTAGTGGTGCGGGTGCAACAGGTGGTGGTAGGATGATGGTGGGTAGTGATGTGGGTGCAACAGGTGGTGGTAGTGATGGTAGTGGTGGCAGGTACAGCAGGTGGTGGTAGGGATGATGGTGGTAGTGGTGGCAGGTCAGCAGGTGGTGGTAGGGATGATGGTGGTAGTGGTGGAGGTACAGCAGGTGGTGGTAGGGATGGTGGTGGTGAGTGGTGGCAGGTACAGCAGGTGGTGGTAGTGACGGTAGTGGTGGCATTGCTAGTGGTGGTAGGGATGATGGTGGTAGTGGTGGCAGGTACAGCAGTGGTGGTAGGGATGATGGTGGTAGTGGTGGCCAGGTACAGCAGGTGGTGGGGTAGGGAATGGTGGTAGTGGTGGGTCAGCAGGTGGTGGTAGGGATGATGGTGGTAGTGGTGGCAGGTACAGCAGGTGGTGGTAGGGATGATGGTGGTAGTGGTGGCAGGTACAACAGGTGGTGGTAGGGGATGATGGTAGTGATGGTATGGTGGCAGGTACAGCAGGTGGTGGTAGGGATGGTAGTGGTGGCAGGTACAGCAGGTGGTGGTAGTGAGAGGTGGTAGTGATGATGGTGGTGGCAGGTACAGCAGGTGGTGGTAGGGATGGTAGTGGTGGCAGTACAGCAGGTGGTGGTAGTGATGGTAGTGGTGGCAGGTACAGCAGGTGGTGGTTGGGGTGATGGTGGTAGTGGTGGCAGGTACAACAGGTGGTGGTAGGGATGATGGTGGTAGTGATGGTAGTGGTGGCAGGTACAACAGGTGGTGGTAGGGATGATGGTGGTAGTGGTGGCAGTGAGGGCAGGTGGTGCCAGAGGAGAATGGGTGGGTGGGCGGGCAAGAGGGCGGTGGGGTGAAGGAGAGAGTGGCTGGCTGGTCGACCTGCGCCAACACACTTTTCTACTTTCTTCCCCCGCCACCCACCCACCCACCACCCAATCACCACTCCATTTCCTCTCCATATAAATAAAATCACTTTCCACCCCTTAGTCCAGTCTTAGCATCTATATCACGCCATTGTTTACCTGCAGAACACAAAGCAAACAGGATGATAACATTACCTGCATTGTTTGCATTAGCTGTTTACACGGGTTGTTTACACGAGTTGTACATCCCCAACACGAGACCTTCTATTGATAATTCTTCTCTTTCTACAAAAAAAATAATCTCATCAACTGTTATCACCTGCAGAAGTAGTACTACCACCTGCAGAAGGAGTCTATCGCCTGGAGGAGTACTATAAGTAGTCTTCGTCATTACAATAGATACAGGCAATGGTTCACAGGTTAATTAATTCAGTGACTCTGCCAGTATGGGCCAATAGGCCCGCTGCAGTTTCATCCATTTTTTCTTATGTACTGCTTGTTAAAGGCTTTCGTGAGGTGAGGTGAGGAACTGGTGGGCGGCTATAACAGCGAGATGGAGGGTTGGGAGGGGGCACTGAGTGATGGATCCGTGAGGTGTATATTTAACCCAGGCGCACACACACACCTGACTCACCACCAGCAGCAGTGTGTAAACTTTCCTTCGTCAGGTTTCAAGAAATTCCTCCTGTCTATACAGCCTTTACTAACATCCTACCCATGTATACTCTGTGTGTGTGGCGGCCTGACCCACCTCACTACCGCTCATGACCTACAGTTTCGTGAGTACAGAATCTCTCTCTCTCTCTCTCAGGCTAACAGGTGAGTATCAACACACTGTCCTCCCTAACTCGGTATAAGAACACGTTTACTTGTTCAAGATGCTTGAAGACCAGTGTCTTAGAGCGTAGTTGAATGAATTGGTGGTGTTCGATTTGACGTTCCTACTTCGTTGTCCGAGCAAACGTTTGTCTACTACCGGTCTGGGTGGGTGGGTGATGGGAATGAGGTGGGGGTGGGGGGGATGGAAGGGGAAGGTGTGTGGTAGGGGTGGTAAGGTGAGGGTGTGGTAGAGGTGTGTTGGCTGAGGTGTGGTAGGTAGAGATGAGGTAGGGGGCAGCACTGCAGGAAGGCCAAAGTGGTAACCGGTTTCCTGGGTTGGGGGAGGGATGGGAGGATGGAGGAAACAGCACTCACCAAGAGTGAACGATAAAGGTTCCTGGTGACACGTACACACAAGCACGCACGCACTCACGCAAACAAACAAACACACACACACACACACATTCATTAAAGCGTAAAAAATTAACCCCCTCTCACCCACCACAACACAACACACCTGGCCCGCCCCATATAATACACGACACACCTGAGCAACTCCCCCTCCCTCCAACCAGGTATGAAAACTTCACCAGGTAGACAAACGCCAGGTACCAACTCGAGCCAGGTCATCGTAGGTCACGCCTGTTAAATCTCTCTCAACGGCCACAGAGAAATTTCGTATTTTTTGTCAACAGTAAAAAAAAAAAAAAAAAAAAAAAAAAAAAGTGGGCAGAGTTTCAGTTCATTAGTCAAGTGTTTCACCCCCCACCCCCGATCTGCACTACGCCCTCCACTGACATAGTTGTGCAGGGTGGCGGCAGAGGACAGAGGCGATGACAGGAGTGGAACCAAGGGAGGCGGATTTTGCTCCAGGATCTCTCTCTCTCTTGTAATGTCCGGCTGACCAACTGACCTTACCCACACTCGGTACATTCCTCTCCATCATTAAAACACACACACACACACACACACACACACACACACACACACCTGGGTCCAACAGAGACATTAAGACACTGCTCTAAAATTACCTGGCGTCTGGCCCAAGATCTTGACCCCCCCACCCCCAGGTCAACGCCCCCCGCCGAAGTTAGGTTAGGTCAGATGCTATTTTGAGGGACAAGACTTGTACAGAAGACGATAATACTGCGGTGTGTGACGCTGTGCAGTACACAAAACTCACCTGTGGTCGGGGGGCAAACACACAGGTAAGAATTTCTCTGTCATAAGGTAAAATTTAATTACAGTGTTAAAGGTCAGCTTAAAAGTTCACCGTTTACGTGACACAGGTAATTGTTTTGTAGTCACACACAGACACACACACAAAACAGTATCATTCCACCAATCAATCCATCACACCACCACCTCCCTCCACCCACCACACCACCACCTCCCTCCACCCACCACACCACCACCTCCACCCCCAACTTTCACGGCACCAGCAGCTCCTCTCACCCCACCGCTATAGTGACACGTGTCCGCCGCCCCATCACACACCGTAATGTGTTCCTGTATTACACACAAACACCAGCGAGAGGACCCGGGAGAAACTATGAGCAAGTTTCTTTACGCCATTTGCCTCTGTCTACCCAGCAATAATTGGGAACCTGGATGTTAATCGATTTGTGGATCGTGTTCCGGGGTAATGGTTAGCCAGTGCAGTTGGCGAGTTGTCCGGTCTTCTCGGACTATTCCTTGACACTGGGCCATGCAGCTCGTTAACTTAGGGTGTGGTTGTTGTGTTGGTGACAGCTTCTCCACCTTAAACAATTCTCGCCTAGGTGGCCCTTGGGCCGGCCATCCTCATTACACGATGGGCAACCATTATTATTTACCAGTACAGTAAATGTAAAACCATAGAGAGAGAGAGAAGGGGGGGGGGACACTACACTAGGCAGGGAGTTACCGTGCATGAAGACACCATACATGGTCTGCCAGGGTCGTAACTCAAGTGTCTAGCAACAAGTAAGGTGCTCCCTCCACTCTCCAGCACAACCCCCCCCCCACCAGGAGAGAGAGAGGGTACACTATCGTCAACGGGAGTGGTGGCGGAAGACGGGGCCAGGTGAGGTAAGCACCAGGTACAACGGGACTCGCAGGTAGGCAAGGTCACCACCACCACCACCAGTCCTCCTCCAACACCTTGCTTGTTTGTTTCTCCACCACCACCACCACCATCTCCTGCCCTGTCTCACCAACACCTCCATCACCACCAGTCCTCCTCCAGCACCCCCACCCCCTCTCTCTCCTCCCGCTAACTAAAAGTCACAACAAACTGCCTTCAAAATTTAGGATCCTTTACACCAATGAGTAGACAGGTGTGTGTGTGTGTGGTGTGTGTGTGTGTGTGTGTGTGTGTGTGTGTGTGTGTGTGTGTGTGTGTGTGTGTGTCATGTAATATTAATGAGTGAGTGGTGAGTGAGTGAGTGTGAAGTGTGTGTGTGTGTGTGTGTGTGTGTGTGTGTGTGTGTGAGTGAGTGAGTAGTGGTAGGTGGTGAGTGAGTGGTGGAGATGTGTGTGTGTGTGTGTGTGTGGTGTGTGTGTGTGTGTGTGTGTGTGTGTGTGTGTGTGTGAGAATGTGTGTGTGTGTGTGTGAATGGGTGAGTTAGAGTGTGTGTGTGTGTGAACAGTGTGTGTGTGTGTGTGTGTGTGTGTGTGAATGAGTGGGTTAGGTGTGTGTGTGTGTGAACAGTGTTATTGATGTGAACAGTGTGTGTGTGTGTGTGTGTGTGTGTGTGTGTGTGGTGAGTGGTGAGTGAGTGAGTGAGTGAGTGAGTGAGTGAGTGAGTGGGTGTGTGTTTGTGTGTGTGTGTGTGTGTGTGTGTGTGTGTGTGTGTGTGTGTGTGTGTGTGTGTGTGTGTGAGAGTGAGTAAGTGTGTGTGAGTGAGTGAGTGTGTGTGTGTGTGTGTGTGTGTGTGTGTTAAGTGAGTGTGTGTTAGAGCATAGTATACCATCAACCAATCAGTAACTCACCCGCTACACCTGCCCCCTTCATCAACTACAGGTAACTTGACACAACTCACCTGTGAAAACAAAAGAGGATCAATTAATAACAAAAATTGAAAATATAAACAATTGACAAGAAATAACAATAACAAAATAATAATAAAAATAACAAAAATAATAATAGTAATAACACAAATAACAATAACATTAACCTAACCTAACTTACCCTAACTTAAACCTAACCTAACCAAATCATGAATAAGTCGATACATATTATACTAAACCCCAAATAAACCCAAACCCCAGGTAAATGTTGTTTAATTGTTACCATAATTAGACCTGGCCATGTTTAGTGCCGCAGAAAGCCAACACACAGGTGGGTCAGGTATGTTGTATGTCCGTCCGTCCTTCTTGAATTCTTTCCTTACTTTCATTCTTCCCCTCTTCCTTTTCCCTACCCTTTCTTCCTTCTTTCCCTCCCTCCCTCCTTCCTTCCTTGCACACAGATTCTCACTCCAAATTAACCAAGAACCCAAGGTTACATTACTAATACACATACATACATACCTGTACACACACACAAAACACACACAAAAAAAAAAAAACACACACACACACACACACACACACACCTACCTCAATTGCGTATACACACATTTTACAAGTCATGTGACGGACCAATTGAGGGATACTTGTTGATAATATATTTGAATAACGGAGGCCACACACACACACACACACACACACACACATACATACATTAACCTTACCTCTTTTTAATAAAAATGACTGTGTGTGTGTGTGTGTGGGTGTACGCGCGCGCGAATGATGAAGAATGACATCACACGAGCGAGAATATTACACGAGAATGACACAGCAAGTTACATTTTATGACTATAAACAGCTCTCTCTCTCTCTCTCTCTCACTGTATCTACACACTCAAGGTTATATACTGTATCACTTGTTTTATACAGTATACAGTTAACACAGTTATGATCAGACTCTATCATGATAGCAAGGGGCATGTTTCTTCTCAGCTCAAAGATAACATGATAGCAGGGGCTTCAGGTAAGATTTATAGACGTTATATCCTGTTATATCCCGCCCCTTGACAGTACTGTATTCTAACGTGTGTAGTTACAGGAGTTCAGTTAAGGCAGTTAGCGATTCAGAGTTAATTATTACAAGTCATGATAAGGGTCTTAACTTCTGTAGACACGAGACATTGTAAACACACATTATTATTGTCCCCCCCCCCTCACCCCCCTAACATACACGTGGGAGGGGGGGGCACACCTCCAAGGTTACAATGACGTAATACCTGTCAACACCTTCAATTAACGTTTAGTGTATGTAGCTTTACTCACACCGGTGTCTCAGTACCGACCAGGTAAAAAAACACACACACACACACACACACCTACCTTTCTTTAAGGGTTGAGGAGATATGAGGAGGTAAGGCTGTTGTTATGATTTCAGAGACCAGCCACCTCCTCCTCACCCCTGGCACCCACTCCCTTCTCTAACACCATAGGCACCCATTCCACTTCCAATACCAACATCCCCTCCCCATCACTCAGCCACCCCTCTCCCCATCACTCAGCCACCCCCTCTCCCATCACTCAGCCACCCCTCCCATCTGCTCAGCCACCCCTCTCCCATCACTCAGCCACCCCCCTCTCCACCATCACTCCAGCCACCCCCTCTCCCATCACTCAGCCACCCCCCTCACCCCATCATCTCAGCCACCCCCTCCTCCCATCCTCCAGCACCCCTCTCCCATCACTCAGCCACACCCTCTCCATCACTCAGCCACCTCTTCCATCACTTCCCCACTCCTCCCATCACTCTCAGCCACCCCTCTCTCCCAGCCACCCCTCTCCATCACTCCAGCCACCCCCTCTCCCATCTCCTCCCATCACTCAGCCACCCCCTCTCCCATCACTCCCATCACTCCCCACCCCTGTCCCATCACTCAGCCACCCCCCTCTCCATCATCACTCTCCGCCACCCCTCTCCCATCACTCCAACACCCTCTCCCACTCAGCACACCCCACCACACTAGCCTCTCCCATCCTCCAGCCACCCTCTCCCATCACTCAGCCACCCCCTCTCCCATCACTCCTCCCAGCCACACCCTCTCCCCTCATCACTCCCATCACTCATGCCCCTACCATCATCAGCCACCCCCTCTCCCATCCGCCAGCCACCCCCTCTCCACCCCTCACTCCCATCACTAGCCACCCCTCTCCCATCACTCAGCCACCCCTCTCCCATCACTCCAGCCACCCCCCTCTCCCATCACTCAGCCTCCCCCTCTCCCATCACTCCAGCCACCCCCTCTCCCATCACTCAGCCATCCCTCTCCCATCACTCAGCCACCCCTCTCCCATCACTCAGCCACCCCTCTCCATCACTCCAGCCACCCCCTCTCCCATCACACAGAACCGGCACCCCCCCCCTCCCCAAGCTATCACCACTACATATAACAATTAATTCGTATGGTCAAGGTTTAAACCTAACTACCCAAAACACTCACCAAGGTTTACAACACACACACACACCAGAAGAAGTGGTTAGCCTTGCTTTTCTGAGGTCTTCAGTTTATAACACACACACTAAATTTCCGACATACCCAGGCAATATATTTCAGCTCTGGACGTTCCGAGGTCAGCCTTATACACAGTAATAGTGGTGGTGGTAGTAGTAGTAGGTTTTCGGCGAAAGTGAGGTCAAAATAACTAAGGACGGCCAAAGACATCTAGGCGCAGTGATTGGCACTACGGACTTCAAGACCCAGTACGTATCGGGAAAGGTGAATGAGTGGGTTAGCGAAATCCAAGCTCTATCGGAGATCGCTAACACAGAGCCACATGCGGCCTTTGCAGCATTCACCCATGGAGTCAAGCATCGTTGGAACTACCTGATGCGTACCATCCCTGAGATCGGACCCCTCCTCCACCCTTTGGAAGAAGCAATCAGTGTCAAGTTCATTCCCAAACTAGTGAAACACCCTGACTTAACCCGAGCAGAAAGAACACTTCTTGCACTCCCACCAAGACTGGGAGGGATGGGCCTAACTAATCCAGAGGAGATTGCTGACTCTGAACATCAAAATTCACTTAAGCTCACAGCAGCCCTCACTGACCACATAATAGCCCAGAATGCAACAGGGGAAGTGGACACCAGCGAAGTTAATAAGATCCGTAGGTCCATTACAACAGATCGGCAGCACTGCCAAAATGACATGTTGCAGCAACTATTGCTGCTGGTTCCAGAAAATTTGACAAAAAAAGTTGCTATAGCGCAGGAGGTGGGCGCCTCGAACTGGTTAACTACGTTACCGATAAGGGCAAATGGTTTCAGCCTTAACAAACAAGAATTTACAGATGCCATTGCTCTAAGGTACGGTTGGCCAGAAGATGGTTTGCCCTCCCAATGCGTGTGTGGCTCTCCCTATGATGGCGATCACGCCATGGTCTGCAAGAAGGGGGGCTTCATATGCATGAGGCATGACGAGGTAAGGGATCTCACAGCAAATTTTGAAGGAAATCTGCCGGGACGTCATGGTAGAACCGACCCTCCTTCCATTGGATGGCGAGATCTTCCAACACAGGACTTCAAACACATCTAACGAAGCCCGTGTGGACGTCAGTGCTCGAGGATTCTGGACGCGGGGACAGCGAGCTTTCTTCGACATCAGGATTTTGATCCGCGGCCGCTTATCACCCTTAACCTGGCTCTCGATGCTGCACATAGGAGGAACGAGAACGACAAAGAAGAAGGGCATATGGGGAGAGAATTCAAAACGTTGATCAAGGCAGCTTCACTCCTCTAGTGTTCACAACCTCTGGTGGGATGGGCCCAAGTGCAAGATGTTTCTACCCCAGACTCGCGGAGTTGATCTCCGAACAGAAGCAGCAGCCCAGAAGTTATGTTACAGCCTGGATGAGATGTCGACTGTCCTTCTCTCTCCTTCGGTCGGCGTTGCTCTGCCTCAGGGGAACGAGAGCTTCTGCCCCTACTCCGACAACTGCTGCAGATATTGACTATGAGGCTACAGTAACTGAATGCCGCATAGATCTGCGGCTCAACTAATTTAACACAGGATAGCTTCTTATGTATTAGGATATTTAATAATAAGGTAAATAAATGGTGGCGAAGGTGTGGCTATTGGGGGAGGCTGGAGGCTATTAAAAACAATAGTAGTAGTAGTAGATGACTTCGCCTCACTCAGCACAGGTAAACCTCTCATATACAGATACAGGTACAGTAAACACACACACCCTAGCGGTGAGGTGAGGCCTACTACAGGTTCGTGTATCTAGGTCACTGTAGTGTTGATTGTCCAGAGTGTGGTGGTGGTGGTGGAAGTGAAGTTTGTTTAGGCCTAACAGCTCGTCCTGGGGCAGTGTGGCGGGATCACCTGAAGATTATCCACCCCAGTTTATTGTACCTAGAGATCAACCTAAACTGACTCAACCTATTCTAACCAAACCTATCGCAGCCTAACTTAATCTAACCATACCTAACTCAACCCAACCTCCTGTAACTATACCTAACCTAATGTAACCCAACCAACTGTAACGTAACAGCCCAATCTACTGTAACCAAACCTAACCTACCTTACCTTTTGTACTCGTATATGGACCATACCCTGACCGTGTGTGTGTGTGCGTGTCTCAGTGTATGTATGTGTAGAATAAACACACAGTAAGTGGCTGCTGGCCTTTTCCCTTGCTGACACGCTTCATGTTTCACGCCACAGCCGTCATCATCTCTGCTACACAAGCTGGATATAGTGATCCTAATTAAGGGTAACTGACCTAGATCTAAAGTGTTTTAAGGAGCAGTCGTTACCTACCCCCCCCATGCAAGACATACGACATCGGTAAACAGAAGCAATGGCAACTTAATTAGACTATATACGGTTATATAATCTTGTCAAGGCAACGGCCGCCACAACTAGACATTTATGGTGGTCGTGGATCATATATAACTTTATCCATGGTGGTTGTGATTCATATAACATTATCCATGGTGGTAGTGATTCATATAACATTATCCATGGTGGTCGTGGTTAAAAAATAACTTTATCCATGGTGGTAGTGATTCATATAACATTATCCATGGTGGTCGTGGTTAAAAAATAACTTTATCCATGGTGGTTGTGATTCATATAACATTATCCATGGTGGTAGTGATTCATATAACATTATCCATGGTGGTAGTGATTCATATAACATTATCCATGGTGGTAGTGATTCATATAACATTATCCATGGTGGTCGTGGTTAAAAAATAACATTATCCATGGTGGTCGTGGGTCATATATAACATTATCCAGGGTGGAAGTGGTTGTGGTGTTGTAGTTCACAGATAACACAAGTCTTGGGATCGTGGAGCTCTGGGACAAATAATTCAAGCCTAACAACCCACCACCACGGCACAATATATATATATATATATATATATATATATATATATATATATATATATATATATATATATATATATATATATATATATATATATATATATATATATATATACTGTATAGAGAGAGAGAGAGAAAGACGCCCCCCGGTGCGTAAGCTTTTATCATCAATGGAATCTTAGAAACTTCTGGAGGACGAAGACAACGAGGCCAGAGTGTGTGGTGCGACGAGGCCACTAACACACAATACCTAAGCCAAATGACCCTCAGAGCAAGATTTTACCATTAAAATATTACTCACCCGCCCGCCCGACGAGGCTACAAACTTGAACTAATAAAGGGCATAAACTTAACACGTTATGTTGTGTCACGTTGAGTACAACTTGTACCAAACCAGGATATGGACGCCTGATTCAACTATGTTCACGTAATACTCGGATATATATATATATATATATATATATATATATATATATATATATATATATATATATATATATATATATATATATATATATATATATATATATATATATATATATATATATATATATATATATATATATTGGTAGGGGGGAGGTCACAACAAAGTTCTCACTTGTATTAGAATGTTTGGAGGGGGGCGGTCACAACAAAGTTCTCACCTTGTATTAGTCGTTTGGGGAGGGGGGGGGGGAAATACAACAAAGTTCTCACCTGTATTGATTGTTTGGGGAGGGGTAGTCACAACAAAGTTCTCACCTGTATTGAATGTTTGGGGAGGGGGAGGTCACAAACAAAGTTCTCAATTTGTATTGAATGTTTGGGGAGGGGGGGGCGGAGGCCCACAATGGAAGTTCTCAATCGTATTGAATGTTTGGGGAGGGGGGGGAGGCTCACAACAAAGCTCTCACCTGGTATTGAATGTTTGGGGAGGGGGTGAAGTCACAACAAAGTTCTCACCTGTATTGAATGTTTGGGGAGGGGGAGGTCACAACAAAGTTCTCACCTGTATTGAATATGTTTGGGGAGGGGGGGTGGAGGTCACAACAAAAGTTCTCACCTGTATTGAATGTTTGGGGAGGGGGGTGAAGGCCAACAAAGTTCTCACCTGTATTGAATGCTTCTAGAGGGGGAGGTCACAACAAAGTTCTCACCTGTTGGAATGTTTGGAGGGGGGGGAGGTCATAACAAAGTTCTCACTCTGTATTGAATGTTTGGGGGGGCGGAGGTCACAACAAAGTTCTCTCACCTGTATTAATGTTTGGAGGGGAGGTCACAACAAAGTTCTCACCTGTATTGAACAGCTTGGGGAGGGGGGAGGTCACAACAAAGTTCTCACCTGGTATTGAATGTTTGGAGGGGGGGGGGGGGCGGAGTCAACAAAGTTCTCTTGCCTGTATTGAATGTTTGGAGGGGGGGAGGTCACAAGCTGCTCTCACCTGTATTGAATGTTTGAGGGGGGAGGTCACAACAAAGTTCACTTGTATTGAATGTTTGGGGAGGGGGGAGGAGGTCACACCAAAGTTCTCACCTGTATTGAATGCTTGGAGAGGGGAGGGGTCACACCAAAGTTTCTCACCTGTATTGGAATGTTTGGGGAGGGGGGCGGAGGTCACAACAAAGTTCTCACCTGTATTGAATGTTAGAGGGGGTCAAACAAAGTTCTCACCACTGAATGTTTGAGGGGGGGGGGGCACAACAAAGTTCTCACTCAGCTGAATGTTTGGGGAATAAAAGGAGGCCACAACAAAGTCTCCTACCTGTGTTGAATGTTTGGGAGGGGGCAGTTGCCAAACAAAGTTCTCACTCAGGCTGAAATGTTTGGGGAGGTGGGGGAGTACAAATGCTCTCACCTTGTATTGAATGTTTGGGGAGGGGGGGGGGCGGAGGCTACAACAAAGTTCTCACCTGTATTGAATGTTTAGAGGGGGGTGAAGTCACAAACAAAGTTCTCACCTGTATTGAATGTTTGGGGAGGGGGGGAGGTCACAACAAAAGTTCTCACCTGTATTGAATGTTTGGGGGCGGAGGTCAGCAAACAAAGTTCTCACCTGTATTGAATGTTTGGGAGGGGGGGGGGCGGAGGTCACAACAAAGTTCTCTAACCTGTATTGAATGTTTGGGGAGGGGGGGGGCGGCTGCTAAATAAAGTTCTCACTCATTGAATAAGTTTGGGAGGGGGGGGCAGAGGTCACAAACAAGTTCTCACCTGTATTGAATGTTTGGGGAGGGGAAGTCACAACAAAGTTCTCACCTGCATTGAATGTTTGGAGGGGAGGTCACAAACAAAGTTCTCACCTGTATTGAATGTTTAGAGGGGCAACAACAAAGTCTCACCTGTATTAGAATGTTTGGGAGGGGGGGGGCGGTCAACAAAGTTCTCACCTGTATGAATGTTTGGGAGGGGGGGAGGTCAAGCAACAAAGTTTCAACAATTTGTATTGAATGTTTGAGGGGGGAGGTCACAACAAAGTTCTCGCCTGTATTGAATGTTTGAGGGGGGGAGGCCACATAACAAAGTTTCACCTGTATTGAATGTTTGGAGAGGGGGGAGGTCACAAATGTTCTACCTGTATTGAATGTTTGGAGAGGGGGGGAGGTCAACAAAGTTCTCACCCAGGCTAATGTTTGGAGAGGGGGAGGTCAAGGCAACAAAGCTCTCACCTGTATTGAAGTTTGGGGGGGCAGAGGTCACAAACAAAGTTTCTCACCCAGTATTGAATGTTTGAGAGGGGAGGTCACAACAAAGTTCTCACCTGTATTGAATGTTTGGAGAGGGGAGGTCACAGCGTCTTCACCCGTATTGAATGTTTGAAGTGATATCACAACAAAGTTCCTACCTGCATTGAATGCTCTGGGGAGGGGGGCAGATAATACAAATGTTCCTTGCACCTGTATTGAATGTTTGAGAGGGGGGAGGTCACAACAAAGTTCTCACCTGTATTGAATGTTTGGAGAGGGGAGGTCACAACAAAGTTCCCACCTGTATTGAATATGTTTGGGGGGCGGAGGTCACAACAAAGTTCTCACCTGTATTGAATGTTTAGATAAAGGTCACAACAAAGTTCTCACCTGTGGTGGTATTGAATGTTTGGAGAGGGGGGGGGGGAGGTCACAACAGTTCTCACCTGTATTGAATGTTTGGGAGGGGGGGAGGTCACAACAAAGTTCTCACCTGGTATTGAATGGTTGGAGGAGGGGAAGCGTGGAGGCCAAACAAAGTTCTCAGCACCTGTATTGAATGTTTGGGGAGGGGTGAGGTCACAACAAGTTCTCACCTGCATTGAATGTTTGGGGAGGGGGAGGTCACAAAGTTCTCATCTGTAGCTGAATGCTTGGGAGGGGGGGCGGAGGTCACAAACAAAGTTCTCACCTGGCTAAATGTTTGGGGAGAGGGGGAGGTCACAACAAAGTTCTCACCTGTATTGAATGTTTGGAGAGGGGGGAGGTCACAACAAAGTTCTCATCTGTATTGAATGTTTGGGGAGGGGGGGAGGTCACAACAAAGTTCTCACCTGTATTGGAATGTGTTTGAGAGGGGGGGAGGTCACAACAAAGTTCTCACCTGTGGGTTGAATGTTTGGGGGGGAGGCTGCGAAACAAAGTTCTCACCTGTATTAGTCAGTTTGGGGAGGGGGAGGTCACAACAAAAGTTTCACCTGGTATTGGAATGTTTGAGAGGGGGTGGAGGTCACAACAAAGTTCTCACCTGGTGGGCTGAATGTTTGGGGAGGGGGGGAGGCCGCCAACAAAGTTCTCACCTGTATTGAATGTTTGGAGAGGGGGGGGAGGTCGACAACAAAGTTCCCACCTGTATTGAATGTTTGCAGGGGGGAGTAACAAGCAACAAGTTCTCTCATCTGTATTGAATGTTTGAGGGGAGGGGAGGTCACAAACAAAGTTCTCACCTGTATTGAATGTTTGGGGAGGGAATGCAAAGGTGTTCTCACCTGGTATTGAATGGGGTTTGAGGGGAGGAGGTCAAGCAAACAAAGTTCTCACCTGTATTGAATGTTTGGGGAGGGGGGAGGATAACAAAGTTCTCACCTGTATTGAATGTTTGGAGGGGGGGAGGTCACAACAAAGTTCTCATCTGTATTGAATGTTTGAGGGGAGGAGGTCACAACAAAGTTCTCACCTGTATTGAATGTTTAGAGGGGGGGGCGGAGGTCACAACAGTGTTCTCACCTGTATTGAATGTTTGGGGAGGGGGTGAAGTCACAAGTTCTCACCTGTATTGAATGTGTTTGGGGAGGGGGGGAGGCCTCACAACAAAGTTCTCACCTGTATTGAATGTTTGGGGGGGGTGATCACAATAAAGTTCTCACCTTGTATTGAATGTTTGGGGAGGGGGGAGGCTCACAACAAAGTTCTCACCTGTATTGAATGTTTGAGGGGAGGGGAGGCCAACAAAGTTCTCACCTGTATTGAATGTTTGAGAGGGGGGCGGAAGTCACAACAAAGTTCTCACCTTGGTATTGAATGTTTGGGAGGGGGAGGCTCAACAAAGTTCTCACCTGTATTGAATGTTTGATGGGGAGGTCACAACAAAGTTCTCAATTTGCATTGAATGTTTGGGGAGGGGGGGGAGGTCACAACAAAGTTCTCACCTGTATTGAATGTTTGAGGGGGATACCAAACAAAGTTCTCAACGTATTGAATGTTTGGGGAGGGGGGGAGGAAAGTTACAACAAAGTTCTCACACCTGTATTGAATGTTTGGAGGGGGGAGGGAGGTCAACAAAGTTCTCAATTCATTGAATGTTTAGAGGGGGGAAACACAAACAAAGTTCTCACCTGTACTTGGAATGTTTGGGGGAGGGGGGGGGCGGAGGCCCAAACAAAGTTCTCACCTGTATTGAAAGTTTGGGGAGGGGGGGAGGTCACAACAAAGTTCTCACCTGTATTGAATGGGTTTGGGGTGGGGGAGGTCACAACAAAGTTCTCACCCGTATTGAATGTTTGGGGAGGGGGGAAGGGTCACAACAAAGTTCTCACCTGTATTGAATGTTTGGGAGGGGGGGGAGGTCACAACAGTTCTCACCTGTACTGAATGTCTGGGGAGGGGGGGCTGGAGGTAACAACAAAGTCCTCACCTGCATTGAATGTTTGGGGAGGGGGCAGAGGCCCAAAATGCTCACCTGTATTGAATGTTTGGGGAGGGGGGTGTCACAAAGTTCTCACTGGTATTGAATGGGTTTGGTGAGGGGGGCGGAGGTCACAACAAAGTTCTCAATTTGTATTGAATGTTTGGGGAGGAGGGGGGGGTGAGGTCACAACAAAGTTCTCACCTGTATTGAATGTTTGGGGAGGGGGCGGAGGTCACAAACAAAAATTCTCACCTGGCATTGAATGTTTGGGGGAGGGGGGGGAGGTCACAAACAAAGTTCTCACCTGTATTGAATGTTTGGGGGGAGGTCACAAACAAAGTTCTCACCTGTATTGAATAAGTTAGAGGGGGGCGGTCACAACAAAGTTCTCACTCATATTGAATGTTTGGGGAGGGGGGGAGGGTCACAAATAAAGTTCTCACCTGTATTGAATGTTTGGGGAGGGGGGAGGTCACAACAAAGTTCTCACTCATATTGAATGTTTGGGGAGAGGGGTGGAGGTCACAAACAAAGTTCTCACCTATTGAATGTTTGGGGAGGGGGGGAGGTCACAACAAAGTTCTCGTACCTGTATTGAATGTTTGGGAGGGGGGGGGGGCTGGAGGTCACAACAAAGTTCTCACCTGTATTGAATGTTTGGGGAGGGGGGGGAGGTCACAAACAAAGTTTTCACCTGCATTAATGTTTCTGGAGGGGGGGGCAGTCACAACAAAGTTCTCACCTGTAATAGAATGTTTGGGGAGGGGGGGGGTGGAGGTCACAACAAAGTTCTCACCTGGTATTGAATGTTTGGGGAGGAGGGGCGGGAGGTCAACAACAAAGTTCTCACCTTGTATTGAATGTTTGGGGAGGGGGGGCTGAGGTCACAACAAAGTTTCCACTCATTGGAATGTTTGGGGAGGGGGGGGGCTGAGGTCACAACAAAGTTCTCACCTGTATTGAATGTTTGGGGGGGGGCGGTCACAACAAAGTTCTCACCTGTATTGAATGTTTGGGGAGGGGGGGGGAGGTCACAACAAAGTTCTCAATTTGTATTGAATGTGTTTGGGGGAGGGGGGCTGGAGGTAACAACAAAGTTCTCACCTGTATTGAATGTTTGGGGAGTGGGGGCAGAGGTCACAAAGTTCTCACCTGTATTGAATGTTTGGGGAGGGGGGGTGGTCACAACAAGTTTCACCTGTATTGAATGTTTGTGAGGGGGGGCGGAGGTCACAACAAAGTTCTCACTCTGTATTGGAATGTTTGGGGGAGGAGGGGGGGTGGAGGTCACAACAAAGTTCTCACCTGTATTGAATGTTTAGAGGGGGGGTGAGTCAAGCAACAAAATTTCACCTATTGAATAAGTTTGGGGAGGGGGGAGGTCACAACAAAGTTCTCACCTGTATTGAATGTTTGGGGAGGGGGAGGTCACAAATGTTCTCAATTGTATTGAATGTTTGGGGGGGGGGAGGTCACAAACAAAGTTCTCACCTGTATTGAATGTTTGGGGAGGGGGGGGGCCGGAGGTCACAACAAAGTTCTCAATTATATTGAATGTTTGGGGAGGGGGGAGGTCACAACAAGTTTTCACTGGTATTGAATGTTTGGGGAGGGGGGGCAGAGGGTCACAACAAAGTTCTCACCTGTATTAATGTTTAGGGGTGGGGAGGTCACAAAGTTCTCACCTGTATTGAATGTTTGGGGAGGGGGGGGGTGAGGCCACAACAAAGTTCTCACCTGTATTGAATGTGTTTGGGGAGGGGGGGGGGGGCGGAGGTCACAACAAAGTTTTCACCTGTATTGAATGTCAGAGGGGGGCAGAGGTCACAACAAAGTTCTCACCTGTATTGAATGTTTGGGAGGGGAGGTCAACAAAGTTCTCACCTGTATTGAATGTTTGGGGAGGGCGGAGGTCACAAACAAAGCCCCTCACCTGTATTGAATGTTTGGGGAGGGGGGCAGTCACAACAAAGTTCTCACCTGTATTGAATGTTTGGGGGAGGGGAGGATACCAAACAAAGTTCTCACCTGTATTGAATGTTTGGGAGGGGGGGCGGAGGTCGCCAAACAAAAGCTCACCTGCATAGAATGTTTGGGGAGGGGCAGAGGTCAAACAAAGTTCTCACCTGTGGCTGAATGCTTAGAGGGGGGGCAAGGTCACAACAAAAGTTCTCACCTGTATTGAATCGTTTGGGAGGGGGGAGGTCACAACAAAGTTCTCACCTGTATTGGAATGTTTGGGGGAGGGGAGGTCACAACAAGTTCTCACCTGTATTGAATGCTTCAGAGGGGGGGGCGGAGGTCACAACAAAGTTCTCACCTGTATTGAATGTTTGGGAGGGGGGGGGCAGAGGCTCACAACAAAGCTCACCTGTATTGAATGTTTGGGGGAGGTGGGGCGGAGGCCTCAAGAAAGTTCTCACCTGTATTGGAATGTTTCAGAGGGGGAGGTCACAACAAAGTTCTCACCCCTGTATTGAATGTTTGGGGAG
>NW_024727269.1:0-59267 GCF_018991925.1 Homarus americanus
CACCTCTGACATTCTAGGTACTCCTCTGTCACTCCCTGATGCCCGTCTAACACTCCCAGGCACACCACTTCGGCCTCCCAGGTACACCGCCCAGCACTGCCAGGTACACAACAGACCTGCCCGGTACACTTCAGACACTGGTACACCTCAGAACCTCCAGGTACCCACCTCCAGTCCTCCAAGGTGCATCTCTGACACTCCCAGGTGCACCTCTGACACTCCCAGGCACCCGCCTCCTGACACTCCCAGGTACACCTCAAACACTCCCAGGTACACCGCTGACACTCCCAGGTACACCTCTGACACTCCCAGAGTACACCTCTGACCTCCCAGGTACACCTCCGACACTCCCAGGTACACCTCCGGCTTACTCCCAGGTGCACTTCTTACACTCCCAGTGCTCTTCAACCTCCCAGGTACACCTCTGACACTCCCAGGTACACCTCTGACACTCCCAGGTACACCTCCTGACACTCCCGAGTGCATCTCTGACCTCCCAGGTACTCCACTGACGCCCTAATTTTACCCTGACACTCCCAGGTGCACCTCCCAACCTCCCAGGTGCACCTCCTGGCCTCCCAGATACACCTCGTGGCTTGCTCCCAGGTGCCTTCTGATGCTCCCAGGTGCACCTTGACACTACCAGGCACTCCTGACATTCCTGGTACCTCTGACACTCCCAGGTGCAGCTGACATAACCAGGGTCACCTCCGACACTCCCAAGTACACCTCAAACACTCCCAGGTACACTTCTCACCTCCCACGTACTCACTCCCAGGTGCACCTCTGACACTCAAGGTACACCTCAAGCACTCCCAGGTACACCTCTCACCTCCCAAGTACTCCTGACATTCACTGGTACACTTCTGACACTCCCAGGTACATGTCCGACACTCCCAGATACACCTCTGACACTCCCAGGTACATCTCTGACCTCCCAGGTACACACTCACGACACTGCCAGGTACACCTCCCCAGCAATCCCAGGTACTCCTGTGACACTCCCAGGTACACCTCTGAAGCACTCCCAGGTACATCTGCCAGGTACACCTTTGACACTCCCAAGTACTCCTGACATTCCTAATTTTACTTCTGACCTCCCAGGTACCCGTCCGACTTACTCCCAGATACACCTCTGACACTCCTAAGTACATCTTTGACCTCCCAGGTACACCTCTCTCCTGACACTGCAGGTACATCTCTGACAATCCCATTGCTCCTGTGACCTCCCAGAATGCCCTCCGACACTCCCAGGTACACCTCTGACACCCCCAGGTACACCTCCGATAATCTGGTACCTCGGATACTCCCCAAAACACCTTTGAGACTCCCAGGAACTTCACTGGCCTCTCTGGTACTCCTCTGACACTCCCTGGTTCACCTCCTGAGACTCCCAGGTACACCTCTGACTCTCTCCTGGTACACCTCTGATATTCCCAGGTACACCTCCGATATTCCCAGTACGTCTCCGTGCTCCCAGAAATTTTTTACCTTTGAGACTCCCAGGTACTTCACTGATACTCCTGGTATGCCCCTGACTTGTTCATGCCTCTGACTCTCCCAGGTACACCTCTGATGCTCCCAGGTACACCTCAGCATCCCAGGTCTGCCTGCAGTTCCCCCATGTGCAACTCCGACCTCCCCAGATAAACCTCCACGATACTCAAGGTACCTCTGGCACTCCCAGGTACACCTCTGACCTCCCTGGTACACCTCCTGGCCTCCCAGGGTACACCTCCAGACACTCCTGTTGCACCTCCTGACACTCCCCAGGTACACCACTTTCACTCCCTGGTTATCCTGACACTCCCAGGTACACCTCAGACACTCCCAGGTACACCTCAGACACTCCCAGGTACACCTCTGACAGTGCCTGGTACACCTCAGACACTTCTGGGTGCACCTCTCACCACTCGAAAGGTACACCTCTCCTCCCAGATACTCCTGTGACACTCCTGGTACTTCTCTGACACTCCCAGGTACCTCCAGACACTCCCAGGTACACCTCTCTCACTCCCTGATTTTCCCCTGACACTCTCCGGTACACCTAGAACCTCTCCCAGGTACACCTCAGACACTCCCAGGTACACCTCGGCACTCCTGGTACACCTCCAGACACTTCTAGGTACACCTCTCACACTCGCAGGTACACCTCTCACACTCCCAGGTACTCCTGTGACACTCCTGGTACCTCTGACACTCCCAGGTACACCTCAGACTCTCCCAGGTACACCTCAGACACTCCCAGGTACACCTCAGACACTCCTAGGCACAGCTCTGACACTCCCCAGGTACACCATGACACTGAAAGGTACACCTCTGACACTCCAGGTGCACCTCTGACACTCCCAGGTACTCCACTGACACTCCTGGTACAACCCTGACACCTCCCAGGTACACCTCTGACCTCCCAAGTACCTCTGACCTCCCTGGTACACCTCCAGCTTCTAGGTACACCTCTCACACTCATGAGTACCTCTCACACTCCCAGGTACTCCTGTGACACTCCTGGTACTTCTCTGACACTCCCAGGTGCTCCACTACAGCCTCCCTGGTACAACCCCTGACACTCCCAGGTACCTCAGGCACTCCTAGGCACACCTCCTGCCACTCCCAGGTACACCTCTGACACTCCCAGGTACACCTCAGACCTCCCAGGTACACCCCTGACATTCCCAGGTACACCCATACACTCCCAGGTACACCTCTGACACTCCCAGTACACCTCAGACACTCCTGTACCCCCAGATATTCCCAGATACACCCCACACTCCCAGGTACACCTCCGACACTCCAAGGTACACCTCTGACACCCAGGTACACCTCTGACACTCCCAGGTACTCCACTGACACCCTGGTACACCCTGACACCCCAGGTACACCTCTGCCACCCCAGGTACACCTCTGACACTCCCAGGTACACCTCAGACACCCGACATCTCCAGACATTCCCAGATACACCCATACACCCCAGGTACACCTCCGACACGCCGCTGCACACCTCTGACACTCCCAGGTACACCTCAGACACTCCCAGGTACACCTCTGACACTCCCTGGTACACCTCAGACATTTCAAGGTACACCTCTCACACTCGTACACCTCTGACACTCCCAGGTACACCACTGACACTCCCTGGTACACCCCTAACACTCCCAGGTACACCTTTGACACTCCCAGGTACACCTCAGACAATCCCAGGTACATCCAAGATACTCCCAGATACACCCCAGACACTCCCAGGTACACCTCCGACACCCAGGCACACCCTCTGACACTCTGGTACACCTCTGACACCCGAGACACCTCTGACATTCCCAGGTACACCTCTGACACTCCCAGGTACACCTCTGACACCCTACCCACTGACACTCCCAGGTACTCCACTGACATCCCTGGTACACCCTGACACTCCCATGTACACCTCTGACACCCCAGGTACACCCAGACACTCCCGGTACACTTCTCTCACTCCCAGGTACACCTCTGACACTCCTAGGTGCTCCCTGTCACTCCCTGATACACCCCTAACACTCCCAGGTACACCGCTGACACCCCAGGTACACCGCTCATCCGCTCAGGTACACCTCAGACACTCCAGGTACACCTCAGACACTGAAAGGCACACCAGACACTCCCAGGTACACCTCCAGACACCCCAGGTACAACCCAGACACCCCAGGCACACCCAGACACCCCAGGTACACCCGACACCCCAGGCACCTCTGACACTCCCTGGTACACCTCTGACACTCCCAGGTACACCTCTGACACTCCCCAGAACACCTCTGACACTCCTAGGTATTCCTCTGACACTCCCTGGTACACCTAAGACCCTGGTACACCTCAGACACCCTGCACACCTCTGACACCCCCTGGTACACCTCAGACACTTCTAGGTACACCTCTCACACCTCCAGGTACACCCTCCTCACACCCCAGGTACCCTGACACCCCTGCACTCTCTGACACCCCAGGTACACCACTGACACCCCTGGTACACCCCTGACACTCCCAGGTACACCTCTGACACCCCAGGTACACCTCCCACACCCCTGGCACACTCTTACACTCCCAGGTACACTCCGACACCCCAGGTACACCTCCTCTGACACTCCCAGTACACCTCTGACACCCCAGGTACACCTCTGACACTCCGAGGTACACCTCTGACACTCAGGCAGATTCTCAGACACCCCCGGCACACTTCTCACACTCCCAGGCACACCTCTGACACTCCCAGGTACACCTCAGACACTCCCAGGCACACCGCTGACACCCCAGGTACACCCTGACACCCTACACACCCCTGACACCCCAGGCAAACCTCTGACACTCCCAGGTACACCTCCTGACACCCCAGTACGCCTCCTGACACTCCCAGGTACCCACTGACATTCCCCAGTTCACCCTCCGACACCCCAGGTACACGTCCGACACCCCAGATACACCCTGACACTCCCCAGGTACACCCTGACACCCCAGGTACACCTCTGACACTCCCAGGTACACCTCTGACATTCCCAGTACTCCACTGACACTCCTGGTACACCTCCTCATACTCCTGGTACCCTACTCCCAGGTACACCCAGACACTCCCACACTTCTCTCTCACTCCCAGGTACACCTCTGACACTCCCAGGTACCTCTGTCAGTCCCCACACCTCTGACACTCCCAGGTACACCGCTGACACTCCCAGGCACACCTCTGACACCCTGCCAGGTACACCTCAGACACTCCAGGTACACCTCAGACACCCCCAGGCACCCTCTGACACCCCAGGCACACCCTGACACCCCAGGTACACCTCAGACACTCCCAGGTACACCTCCTGACACTCCCACACTCTGACACTCCCAGCTACACCTCCGATACTCCCAGGTACACCCTCTGACACTCCCAGGTACACCTTGAGACTCCCAGGTACTTCACTGACACTCCCTGGTGCACCCCTCTGACACTCCCAGGTACTCCTCTGACACTCCCTGTTCACTTCTGAGACTCCCAGGCACACCCTCTGACACTCCCATGGTACACCTCCATATTCCCAGGCACCTCCGATTCTTCCCAGGTACACCTCCGATATTCCCAGGCACACCTCCTGACACCCCAGGTACACCTTTGACACCCCAGGTCTCACTGACACCCCTGGCATACCCCCTGACATTCCCAGGTACACCCTGACCTCCCAGGCACACCTCCTGATACTCCCAGGTACACCTCTGACACTCCCAAGTCCGCCTCCGACACCCTGCCCTCCTGACACCCTGCAAACCTCCGATTCCCAGGTACACTCTGACACTCCCAGTACACCTTTGACACTCCTAGGTATTCCCTGACACCCAGGCCACCTCTGACACCCCACACCTCAGACACCCTTGGTACACCTCTGACACCCCAGGTACACCTCTTCACCCCTGGCTCTCCCATCACGCCCAGGCACACCCCAGACATCCCAGGCACACCTCAGACACCCCAGTACACCTGACACTCCTGGTACACCTCAAGACTTCAGGCACACCTCACACTCAGGTACACCTCTGACACCCCAGGTACACCCCCAGACACTCCCAGGTACAACCTGACACCCATGTACACCTGACACCCCAGGTACACCTCTGACACTGTACACCTCCCACAGGTACACCTCTGACACCCCCAGGTACACCTCTGAGATACCCAGGTACACTTCTCACACTCGGCCACTCTCAATTCTGTGGGTACTCCCTCTGTCACTCCCTGATACACGTCTAACACTCCCAGGTACACCGCTGACACTCCCAGGTACACTGACACTGCCAGGCACACTCAGACACTGCCCGGCACACTCCAGACACTCGCCAGGCACACCTCAGACACTCCCAGGCACACCTCATCACCCACAGCACCTCCTGACACCCCAAGTGCACCTCTGACACCCCAGGCACACCTCCTGACACTCCCAGGCACACCTCAGACACCCCAGGACACCGCTGACACCCCAGTACACCTCTGACACTCCCAAGCACCTCTGACACCTGTGTACACCTCCGACACTCCAGGTACACCTCCACACTCCCAGGTACACTTTTACACTTCTGCGTACTCTTCCGACACCCCAGTGCCACCTCTGACACCCCAGGTACACCTGACACCCCCAGGCACACCTCTGACACCCGAGGCACATCTCTGACACCCCAGGCACCCACTGACACTCCCTGGTACACCTCTGACACCTGCACACCCCTGACACCCCAGGCACACCTCCGACACCCTGCACACCCCTGACACCCTTAGCACTGACACCCCAGCACACCCTTGACACTCCAGGCACCCACTGACATTCCCTGGCACACCCTCTGACACCCCAGGCACACCGCTGACACCGCCAGGTCCACCCTCGACACCCCAAGCACACCTCCGACACTCCCAGGCACACTTCACAATTTGCAAGCCTCTGACACCTCCCAGGTACACCTCTGACACCCAAGGTACACCTCTGACACTCCCCAGGTACACCTCTCACACCCCAAGTACTCCACTGACATTCCCTGGTACACTTCTGACACCCCAGGTACATGTCCGACACTCCCAGATACACCTCTGACACCCCAGGCACATCTCTGACACCCAGGCACACCTCTGACACCGCCAGGCACACCTCCGACAACCCAGGCACCCCTGTGACACCTCCCAGGCACACCCTGACACCCCAGGCACATCCTCGCCAGGCACACCTTGACACCCCTGCCACCCACTGACATTCCTGGTACACTCTGACACTCCCAGGTACACGTCCGACACCCCAGATACACCCTGACACTCCTAGGTACATCTTTGACACTCCCAGGTACACCTCTGACACTGCCAGGTACATCTCTGACAATCCCAGGTACCCTGTGACACTCCCAGGTACACCTCCCAACCCCAGGTACACCTCTGACACCCCAGGTACACCTCCGATAATCCCAGGTACACCCTGATACCCCAGGACACCTTGAGACTCCCAGAACTTCACTGACACTCTGCACCCCTGACACTCCCCTGGTTCACCTCTGAGACTCCCAGGTACACCTCTGACTCTCCCTGGTACACCTCTGATATTCCGCACACCTCCGATATTCCCAGGTACATCTCCGATACTCCCAGGTACACCTTTGAGACTCCCAGTACTTCACTGATACTCCTGTACACCTGACATTCCCATGTACACTGACTCTCCCAGGTACACCTCTGATACTCCCAGGTACACCTGACACTCCCAGGTCCGCCTGCGATTCCCCCATATGCAACTCCGACACTCCCAGGCAAACCTCCGACACTCCAAGGCACACCTCTGACACCCCAGGCACACCCTGACACTCCCTGGTACACTCTGACACCCCCAGGTACACCCAGACACCCCTGGTACACCTCTGACACCCCCAGGCACACCACTTTCACTCCCTGTTATCCCCTGACACCCCCAGGCACCTCAGACACCCCAGGTACACCTCACAGACACCCAAGTACACCTCTGACAGTACCTGGTACACCAGACACTTCTAGGTGCACCTCTCACACCTCGAAGGTACACCTCTCACACTCCCAGATACTCCCTGTGACACTCCTGGTACTTCTCTGACACTCCCAGGTACACCTCAGACACCCCTGGTACACCCTCTACCCCCTGATTTTCCCCTCACACCCCAGGTACACCCAAGACACCCCAGGTACACCTCAGACACCCCAGGTACACCTCTACACTCCCTGGCCGCCCCTGACACCCCCAGGCACACCTCTGACACCCCAGGCACACCTCTGACATCCCCAGGCACACCCTGACACCCCAGGCACTCTCCTGACACCCCAGGCACACCCCTAGACCTCCTCCCAGGCACCCCAGACACCCCAGGCACACCCAGACACTCCTAGGCACACCCTGACACTCCCAGGTACACCTCTGACACTCCAAGGTACACCTCTGACACTACCAGGTACACCTCTGACACTCCCGGGTACACCTCTGACACTCCCTGGTACACCCTGACACCCAGGTACACCTCTGACACTCCCAGTACACCTCTGACACTCCCTGGCACACCTCAGACACTCCCCAGGCACACCTCCCCACCTCGCAGGCACACCCCCACACCCCAGGCACTCCCAGACACCCCTGCACTCTCCTGACACCCCAGGCACCCACTGACACCCCTGGCAACCCTGACACCCCAGGCACACCCCAGACACCCCTAGCACAGCCTGACACCCCAGGTACACCGCTGACACCGAAAGGCACACCCCTGACACCCCAGGCACACCTCTGACACCCCAGTACTCCACTGACACCCCTGGTACAACCTCCTGACACTCCCAGGTACACCTCTGACACCCCAGGTACACCTCTGCACTCCCAGGTACACCCTCAGACACTCCCAGGTACACCCCAGATATTCCCAGATACACCATACACTCCCCAGGCACACCTCCGACACGCCAAGGTACACCCCTGACACTCCCAGGTACACCTCTGACACCCCAGGTACTCCACTGACACTCCCTGGTACAACCCTGACACTCCCCAGGTACACCCTGACACCCCAGGCACACCTCTGACACTCCCAGGCACACCTCAGACACCCCAGGCACACCCCAGACATTCCCAGACACCCCATACACCCCAGGTACACCTCCGACACGCCAAGGTACACCTCTGACACTCCCAGGCACACCCCTGGACACTCCCAGGTACACCTCTGACACTCCCTGGTACACCTCAGACACTTCAAGGTACACCTCCACTCGCAGGTACACCTCTGACACTCGTACACCACTGACACTCCTGGTACACCCCTAACACTCCCCAGGTACACCTTTGACACTCCCAGGTACACCTCAGACAATCCAGGTACATCCAAGATACTCCCAGATACACCCCAGACACTCCCCAGGTACACCTCCGACACCCCAGGCACACCTCTGACACTCTCAGGTACACCTCTGACACCCGAGGTACACCTCCTGACATCTCTGCACACCTCTGCACCCCCAGGCACACCTCTGACACTCCCAGGTACCCACTGACACTCCCAGGTACCCACTGACACTCCCTGGTACACCCCTGACACCCCATGTACACCTCTGACACTCCAAGGTACACCTCAGACACTCCCAGGTACACCTCTCTCACTCCCAGGTACACCTCTGACACTCCTAGGTACACCTCTGTCACTCCCTGATACACCTCTGACACCCCAGGTACACCTCTGACACCCCAGGCACACCGCCTCATACCGCCAGGTACACCCCAGACACTTCCAGGCACACCTCAGACACCGAAAGGCACACCTCAGACACCCCAGGCACACCCTGACACTCCCAGGTACAACCCAGATACTCCCAGGTACACCCCAGACACTCCCAGGCACACCTCCGACACCCCAGGTACACCTCTGACACTCCCTGGTACACCCTGACACCCCAGGCACACCTCTGACACTCCCAGGTACACCCTGACACTCCTAGGCATTCCTCTGACACTCCCTGGTACACCCCAGACACCCCAGGCACACCTCAGACACCCCAGGCACCTCTGACACCCCTGGCACACCCTCAGACACTTCTAGGTACACACCTCTCACACTCCGCAGGTACACCTCTGACACTCCCCAGGCACTCCCAGACCCCTGGTACTCTCCTGACACCCCAGGCACACCTCTGACACTCCCTGGTACACCCCTGACACCCCAGGCACACCCTGACACTCCCAGGTACACCTCTGACACTCCCAGGTACACCTCTGACACTCAGGCACACCTCCGACACTCCCGGGCACACTCCTGACACTCCCAGGTACACCTCTGACACTCCTGCACACCTCTGACATCTCCCAGGTACACCCCTGACACCTGCAGACCTCTGACACTCCCCAGGCACACTTCTCACACTCCCAGGCACACCTCTGACACTCCCCAGGCACACCTCAGACACCCCAGGCACACCGCTGACACCCCAGGCACACCCTGACACCCCAAGCACACCTGACACTCCCAGGTACACCTCTGACACTCCCAGGCACACCTCTGACACTCCCAGGCACACCTCCTGACACCCCAGGTACTCCACTGACATTCCCTGTCTACTCTCACACTTCTGTGCACACCTCCGACACTCCCAGGTACACCTCTGACACTCCCAGGTACACCTCTGACACTCGGTACACCTCTGACACTCCCAGGTACACCTCTGACATTCCCAGGTACTCCACTGACACTCCCTGGTACACCCCTGACACTCCCAGGCACACTCCACACCCTGCACACCGCAGACACCCCATACACTCCCTCTCACCCCAGGTACACCTCTGACACTCCCAGGTACTCCTCCGTCAGTCCCTGATACACCCTCTGACACCCCAGGCACACCGCTGACACCCCAGGTACACCGCTGACACTGCCAGGCACACCTCAGACACTTCCAGTACACCTCAGACACCCCAGGCACCTCTGACACTCCCCAGGCACACCTCTGACACCCCAGGTACACCTCCGACACCTCCCAGATACACCTCTGACACTCCCAGGTACCTCTGACACTCCCAGCTACACCTCCGATATTCCCAGGTACACCTCTGATACTCCCGGTGCACACCTTGAGACTCCCAGGTACTTCACTGACACCCCTGGTGCACCTCTGACACCCCAGGTACCCTCCTGACACCCCTGGTTCACTCTCTGAGACCCTAGGCACACCTCTGACACCCCTGGCACACCCGATATTCCAGGCACACCTCCTGATTCTCTCCCAGGCACACTCCGATATCCCAAGCACACCTCCTGATACCCTAGGCACACCTTGAGACCCCAGGCACTCTCCACCACCCCTGGTATACCCTGACATTCCCAGGCACACCTCTGACTCTCCCAGGTACACCTCTGATACTCCCAGGTACACCTCTGACACTCCAAGTCCGCCTGACACTTGTACAACCCGACACTCCCAGGTAAACCTCCGATACTCCTAGGTACACCTCTGACACTCCCAGGTACACCTTGACACTCCTAGGTATTCCTCTGACGCCCTGGCACACCTCTGACACCCCATGCACACCCCAGACACCTTGCACACCTCTGACACCCCAGGCACACCTTCACTCCCTGGTTTTCCCTGACACGCCCAGGCACACTCAGACACTCCCCAGGCACACCTCAGACACTCCCAGGTACACCTCTCGACACTCCCTGGTACACCTCAGACACTTCTAGTACACCTCTCACACTCGCAGGCACACCTCTGACACTCCCAGGGACACCGCTGACACTGCCAGGTACAACTCTGACACTCCATGCACACCTCCGACACTCCCCAGGCACACCCTGACACTCCCCAGGCACACCTGACACTCCCAGGCACACCTCTGACACCCCCAGGCACACCCCTCAGACACCCCAGGCACATCTCACACTCCCCAGGCACACCTCTGACATTCCCAGGCACCTCTGTCACTCCCCTGATACACGCTTACACACTCCCAGGCACACCGCTGACACTCCCCAGGCACACCTCTGACACTGCCAGGCACACATCAGACACTGCCCGGCACACCTTCGGACACTGCCACACCCCAGACACTCCCAGGCACACCTCAGTCACTCCAAGGTGCATCTCTGACACTCCCCAAGTGCACCTCTGACACTCCCCAGGCACACCTCTGACACCCCAGGCACACCTCAGACACCCCAGGCACACCGCCGACACCCCAGGCACACCTCTGACACTCCTGGGCACACCCCTCTGACACTCCCAGGCACACCTCCGACACTCCCAGGTACACCTGACACTCCCAGGTACACTTCTTACACTCCCAGGTACTCTCCAACACCCCAGGCACACCTCTGACACTCCCAGGCACACCCCTGACACCCCAGCACACCCTCTGACACCTCAGGCACATCTCTGACACTCCCCAGGTACACCACTGACACTCCCTGGCACACCCCTGACACTCCCAGGCACACCTCTGACACTCCCAGGCACACCTCTGACACCCCAGGCACACCTCTGACACTCCCAGGTACACTCTGATACTCCCAGGCACACCTTGACACTCCCAGGTACCCACTGACATTCCCCTGGTACACCTCTGACACTCCCAGGCACACCGACACTGCCAGGTCCACCTCCGACACTCCCAAGTACACCTCCGACACTCCCAGGCACATCTCACCCCAGGCACACCCTCTGACACTCCCCAGGCACACCTCTGACACCCCAGGCACACCTCTGACACCCCGCACACCTCTCACACTCCCCAAGTACTCCACTGACATTCACTGGTACACTCTGACACTCCCAGTACATGTCCGACACCCCAGATACACCTCTGACACTCCCAGGCACATCTCTGACACTCCCACACCCCACACTGCCAGGTACACCTCTGACAATCCCAGGCACCCCTGACACTCCCAGGCACACCTCTGACACTCCCCAGGCACATCTCTGCCAGGCACACCCTTGACACCCCAAGCACTCCACTGACATTCCCTGCACACTTTGACACTCCCAGGCACACGTCCGACACCCCAGATACACCTCTGACACTCCTAGGCACATCTTTGACACTCCCCAGGTACACCCTGACACTGCCAGGCACATTCTGACAATCCCAGGTACCCTGTGACACTCCCAGGCACACCTCCGACACCCCAGGCACACCCTCTGACACCCCAGGTACACCACACCTCCGATAATCCCAGGTACACCTCTGATACTCCCAAAACACCTTGAGACTCCCAGGAACTCCACTGACACTCTCTGGTACCTCTGACACTCCCTGGTTCACTCTGAGACTCCCCAGGCACACCTCTGACTCTCCCTGGTACACCTCTGATATTCCCAGGTACACCTCCGGATATTCCCAGGTACATCTCCGATACCCCAGGTACACCTTGAGACTCCCAGGTACTTCACTGATACCCTGGTACACCCACATTCCCATGTACACCTCTGACTCTCCCAGGCACACCCTCTGATACTCCCAGGCACACCTCTGACACTCCCAGGTCCGCCCAAGATTCCATGCAACCTGACACTCCCAGGTAAACCTCCTGATACTCCAAGGCACACCCTGGCACCCCAGGCACACCTCTGACACCCCCAGGTACACCCCTGACACCCCAGGCACACCTCAGACACCCCTGGCACACTCTGACACCCCAGGTACACCACTTTCACCCCTGGTTATCCCCTGACACCCCAGGCCACCCCAGACACCCCAGGCACCTCAGACACTCCCCAGGCACACCCCTGACAGCACAGTACACCAGACACTCTAGGTGCACCCCCACACTCGAAGGCACACCTCTCACACTCCCCAGATACTCCTGTGACACTCCCCTGGCACTCTGACACCCCAGGCACACCCCACAGACACCCAGGCACACCTCCCACCCCCTGATTCTCTCCCCACACCTCAGGCACACCTCAGACACCCCAGGCACACCCCTGACACCCCAGGCACACCTGACACCCCCTGGCACACCCCCAGACACTCTAGGCACACCTCCTCACACTGCACACCTCACACCCCAGGTACCCTGTGACACTCTGGCACTTCTCTGACACTCCCCAGGCACACCTCCCAGACTCCCAGGCACACCCCTGACACCCAGGCACACCCCAGACACCTAGCACAGCCTGACACTCCCAGGCACACCGCTGACACTCAAAGGCACACCTCTGACACTCCAGGCACACCCTGACACTCCCCAGGTACCCACTGACACCCCCTGGCACACCTGACACCCCAGGCACACCTCTGACACCCCAGGCACACCCCTGACACTCCCTGGCACACCCCAGACACTCCAGGCACACCTCCCACACTCCGCAGGCACACCTCCACACCCCAGGCACCTCTGACACCTCGGTACTCCCTGACACTCCCCAGGCACTCCACTGACACTCCTGGTACAACCCTGACACCCCAGGCACACCTCAGACACTCCCAGCACAGCCTGACACTCCCCAGGTACACACTGCTGACACTGAAAGGTACACCTCTGACACTCCAGGCACACCTCTGACACTCCCCAGGCACCACCGACACTCCCTGGCACAACCCTGACACCCCAGGCACACCTGACACCCCAGGCACACCTCTGACACCCCAGGCACACCTCTGACACTCCCCAGGTACACCCCACATTCCCCAGACACCCCATACACCCCAGGCACACCTCCGACACGCCACACACCTCTGACACTCAGGTACACCTCTGACACCCCAGGCACCCACTGACACCCCTGGCACAACCTGACACCCCAGGCACACCTCACACCCAGGCACACCCCCTGACACCCCAGGCACACCCCAGACACCCCAGGTACACCCCAGACACTCCCAGATACACCCCATACACTCCCCAGGCACACCTCGACACGCCAAGGCACACCTCTGACACTCCCCAGGCACACCCCAGACACCCCCAGGCACACCTCTGACACCCCTGCACACCCCAGACATTCCTGTGCACACCTCTCACACCCCAGGCACACCTCTGACACTCCCCAGGTACACCACTGACACTCCTGGTACACCCCTGACACTCCCAGGTACACCTTGACACTCCCCAGGTACACCTCTGACAATCCCAGGTACATCCAAGACACTCCAGAGACACACCTCCCCAGACACTTGCACACCTCCGACACCCCAGGCACACCTCTGACACTCTCTGGCACACCTCTGACACCTGAGATACACCTCTGACATTCCCCAGGCACACCTCTGACACTCCCCAGGCACACTCTGACACCCCAGGTACTCCACTGACACTCCCCAGGCACACCACTGACACCCCCTGGCACCCCTGACACTCCCTGCACACCTCTGACACCCAAGGTACACCGCAGACACTCCCCAGGCACACTCTCACCCCAGGCACACCTCTGACACCCCAGGCACCTCTGTCACTCCCTGATACACCCCAACACTCTGCACACCGCTGACACCCCCAGGTACACCTCTACACTGCCAGGCACACCTCAGACACCTCCAGGCACACCCCAGACAGTGCACACCTCAGACACTCCCCAGGCACACCCCTGACACTCCCAGGTACAACCCAGACACCCCAGGCACACCCCAGACACTCCCCAGGCACACCTCCGACACCCCAGAGGCACACCCTCTGACACCCCTGGCACACCTCTGACACTCCCCAGGCACACCCTGACACCCCAGGACACCTCCTGACACCCCAGGCACACCTCTGACACCCCCTGGCACACCCCAGACACCCCAGGCACACCCCAGACACCCCAGGCACACCCTGACACCCCCTGGCACACCCCAGACACCCCCAGGCACACCTCCCCACACTGCACACCTCTCACACACTCCCCAGGCACACCTCTGACACCCCTGCACTCTGACACTCGGTGGCACACCACGACACTCCCTGGCACACCCCTGACACCCCAGGCACACCTCTGACACTCCCCAGGCACACCCCCACACCCCAGGCACACTCTGACACCCAGGCACACCTCGACACTCCCCAGGCACACCCTGACACCCAGGCACACTCTGACACTCCCCAGGCACACCTCTGACACTCCGAGGCACACTTGACACCTCCAGGACACCTCTGACACCCCCAGGCACACTTCCCCACACTCTGCACACCTCTGACACTCCCCAGGCACACCCCAGACACTTGCACACCGCTGACACCCAGGCACACCCTGACACTCCCAGGCACACCTCTGACACCCAGGTACACCTCTGACACTCCCCAGGCACACCTCTGACACTCCCAGTACAGCTCTGACACCCCAGGCACTCCCACTGACATTCCCTGTTCACCTCTGACACCCAGGCACACCTCCGACACCCCAGGCACACCTCTGACACCCCAGGCACACCCTGACACCCCAGGCACACCTCTGACACTCCCAGGCACACCTCTGACACCCCAGGCACTCCACTGACACCCCTGGCACACCCCTGACACCCCAGGCACACCTCTGACACTCCAGGCACACCTCAGAACACCCCAGGCACACTCTCACCCCCAGGCACACCTCTGACACTCCTAGGCACTCCCTCTGTCACTCCCTGATACACCCCACCACTCCCAGGCACACCGCTGACACTCCCAGGCACACCGCTGACACTGCCAGGCACACCCCAGACACTCCAGGCACACCTCAGACACTCCCAGGTGCACCCTGACACTCCCAGGCACACCTCTGACACCCCAGGCACACTCCAGACACCCCAGATACACCTCTGACACTCCCCAGGCACATCTCTGACACTCCCAGCCACACCTCCGATATTCCCAGGCACACCTCTGACACTCCCAGGCACACCTTGAGACTCCCAGGTACTCTCACTGACACTCCCTGGCACCCTGACACTCCCCAGGCACCTCCTGACACTCCCTGGTTCACTCTGAGACTCCCAGGCACACCTCTGACACCCCTGGCACACCTCCGATATTCCGCAACTCCTGATTCTCCCCGGACACCTCCGATATTCCAAGCACACCTCCGATACTCCCAGGTACACCTTTGAGACTCCCAGGTACTTCACTGACACTCCCTGGTATACCCCTGACATTCCCAGGCACACCTCTGACTCTCCCAGGCACACCTCTGATACCCCAGGCACACCTCTGACACTCCCAAGTCCGCCTGACACTCCGGTACACCTGACACTCCCAGGTAAACCTCCGATACTCCTAGGTACACCTCTGACACCCCAGGCACACCTTGACACCCTAGGTATTCCCCTGACGCCCCTGGCACACCGCTGACACCCCATGCACACCCTGCACACTCCTTGCACACCTCTGACACTCCCAGGCACACCTCTCACTCCCTGGTTTTCCTGACACGCCCAGGCACACCTCAGACACTCCCCAGGCACACCCCAGACACTCCCCAGGCACACCTCTGACACCCCTGGCACACCTCAGACACTCTAGGCACACCTCACACTGCAGGTACACCTCTGACACTCCCAGGACACCGCTGACACTGCCAGGTACAACCTGACACCCCATGTTCTGACACCCAGGCACACCTCTGACACTCGCACACCACCCCACTGACACCCCTGGCACACCCCTGACACTCCAGGCACACCTCACACACACCCCTGGTTCCCCCCCTGACACCCCAGGCACACCTCAGACACTCCCCAGGCAAACCTCTGACACCCCAGGCACACCCCAGACACTCCCCAGGCACACCGCTGACACTCCCCAGGCACACCCTGACACTCCCAAGCACACCTCTGACACTCCCAGGCACACCTCCGACACCCCAGGCACACTGACACCCCAGGCACACCCCACACCTAGGCACACCTCCACACTCCCAGGCACACCTCTGACACTCCCAGGCACACCCTCTGACACTCCAGGCACACCTCTGACACTCCCAGGTCCATCTCTGACACTCCTAGGACCCACTGACACTCCCCAGGCACACCTTGACACTCCAGGTACCTCTGACATTCCCTTGTACACCTCTGACACTCCCAGGCACACCGCTGACACTGCCAGGCACACCTCCGACACTGCCAGGTAAACTCCGACACTCCCCAGGTACACTCTCACACTCCAGGCACACCTCCGACACTCGGTGCAACCTCTGACACTCCCCAGGCACACCTCAGACACTCCCAGGCACACAGCTGACACTCCCAGGCACACCTCTGACACCCAAGCACACCTCTGACACCCCCAGGAACACCTCCGGACACTCCCCAGGCACACCTCTGACACTCCCCAGGCACACCCCCACACCCCAGGCACACCTCCGACACTCCCCAGGCACACCTCTGACACTCCCAGGCACACCCTGACACTCCCCAGGCACACCTCTGACATTCCCAGGCACACCTCTGACACAGGCACACCCCAGACACTCCCCAGGCACACTTCTCACACTCCCAGGCACACCACTGACACCGCCAGGCACACCCCAGACACCCAGGCACACTCTCACACCCCGGCACACCTCCAGACACTCCAGGCACACCTCTGACATTCCCCAGGCACACCTCTGACACCCCAGGCACACCTCTGACACTCCCCAGGTACACCGCTGACACTCCCAGGCACACCACTGACACTGCCAGGCACACCCCAGACACCCAGGCACACCTCAGACACTGCCAGGCACACCTCAGACACCCCAGGCACACCCTGTCACCCAAGGTGCACCTCTGACACACAAGTGCACCTGACACTCCCAGGCACACCTCTGACACTCCCAGGCACACCCCACACCCCAGGCACACCTCCGACACTCCCCAGGCACACCTCTGACACTCCCCAGGCACACCTCTGACACTCCCAGTACACGTCCGACACTCCCAGATACACCTCGACACTCCCCAGGCATCTCTGACACTCCCAGCCACACCTCCGATATTCCCAGGCACACCTCTGACACTCCCTGGCACACCTCTGACACTCCCAGGCACACCTCAGACACCCTGGTACACCTCTGACACTCCCCAGGCACACCTCTTCACTCCCTGGTTATCCCCTGACACTCCCCAGGCACACCTCAGACACCCCAGGCACACCTCAGACATTCCCAGGCACACCTCTGACAGCACACACCTCAGACACTCCCAGGCATCTCTCTCACACCTCGAAGGCACACCTCCACACTCCCAGATACCCTGTGACACTCCTTGCACTTCTGACACCCCAGGCACACCTCTGACACTCCCAGGCACACCTCTGACACCCCAGGCACACCTCTGACACCCCAGGCACACCCAGACACTCCTGGGCACACCCCAGACACTCCCAGACACACTTGACACTTGGCACATTCTGACACTCCCAGGTACTCCACTGACACTCCCAGGCACACCTTGACACTCCCAGGTACTCCACTGACATTCCTTGTACACCTCTGACACTCCAGGCACACCGCTGACACTCCCAGGCACACCTCCGACACTGCCAGGCACACCTGACACCCCAGGCACACCCCACTCCCCAGGCACACCTCCGACACTCCCCAGGCACACCTCTGACACTCCCCAGGCACACCCCAGACACTCCCAGGCACACAGCTGACACTCCCCAGGCACACCTCTGACACTCCCAAGCACACCTCTGACACTCCCAGGCACACCCCTGTCACTCCCCTGGTTTTCCCTGACATGCCCAGGCACACCCTCAGACACCCCAGGCACACCTCACACCCCAGGCACACCCTGACACTCCCTGGCACACCTCAGACACCCCCAGGCACACCTCACACTGCAGGCACCCTGACACTAGGACACCGCTGACACTGCCAGTACACCTCTGACACTCCAGGCACACCTCCTGACACTCCAGGCACACCTCTGACACCCCAGGCACACCACTGACACTCCCCTGGCACACCCCTGACACCCCAGGCACACCCCACACACTCCCCTGGTTCACCCCTGACACTCCCAGGCACACCTCAGACACTCCCAGGTACACCTCTGACACCCAGGCACACCCCTCAGACACTCCCAGGCACACCACGACACCCCAGGCACACCCCGACACTCCCAAGCACATCCTGACACTCTGCGGCACACCTCCGACACTCCAAGGCACACCTGACACCCCAGGCACACCCCACACCCCAGGCACACCCACACCCCAGGCACACCCCTGACACCCCAGGCACACCTCTGACACTCCCCAGGCACACCTCTGACACTCCCAGGTACATCTCTGACACTCCAGGTACTCCACTGACACCCCAGGTACACCTTGACACTCCCCAGGTACTCCTCTGACATTCCCACACCTCTGACACTCCCAGGCACACCGCTGACACTGCCAGGCACACCTCCAACACTGCCAGGTACACCTCCGACACTCCCAGGCACACTCTCACACTCCCCCAGGCACACTCTGACACTCCCCAGGCAACCCTGACACCCCAGGCACACCTCAGACACTCCCAGGCACACAGCTGACACCCCAGGCACACCTTGACACTCCCAAGCACACCTCTGACACCCCAGGCACACCTCCGACACTCCCAGGTACACCTCTGACACCCCAGGCACACCTTACACTGCACACCCTCCGACACTCCCCAGGCACACCTCTGACACTCCCCAGGCACACCCCTGACACTCCCAGGCACACCTCTGACATCCCTGAGGCACACCCTGACACCTCACAGGCACACCCCAGACACTCCCCAGGCACACTTCACACCCTAGGCACACCCACTGACACTGCCAGGCACACCTCAGACACCCAGGCACACCCCCCACACCCCAGGCACACCTCCGACACCCCAGGCACACCTCTGACATTCCCCAGGCACACTCTGACACCCCAGGCACACCCTGACACTCCCAGGCACACCGCTGACACTCCCAGGCACACCACTGACACTGCCAGGCACACCTCAGACACTGCCAGGTACACCTCAGACACTGCCAGGCACCTTGACACTCCCAGGCACACCTCAGTCACTCCAAGGTGCACCTTGACACACAAGTGCACCTCTGACACTTGCACACCTCTGCACTCCCCAGGCACACTTACACCCAGGCACACCTCCGACACCCTGGTCACACCTCTGACACTCCCAGGCACACCTCTGACACTCCCAGGCACACGTCCGACACTCCCAGGCACACCTCTGACACTCCCAGGCACACCTCTGACACTCCCCAGGCACACCCTCGACATTCCCAGGCACACCTCTGACACTCCCTGGCACACCTCTGACACTCCAGGCACACCTCCAGACACTCCCCTGGCACACCTCTGACACTCCCAGGCACACTCTCTTTCACCTGGCTATCCCTGACACCCCAGGCACACTTCCAGACACCCCAGGCACACCCCAGACATCCCAGGCACACCTCTGACACACCTGGCACACCAGACACTTCCTAGGTGCATCTCACCTCGAAGGCACACCTCACACTCCCAGACACCCCAGACACCCTTTGCACACCTCTGACACTCCCCAAGGCACACCTCTGACACCCCCAGGCACACCTCTGACACCCCAGGCACACCTCAGACACTCCCCAGGCACACCCCAGACACTCCCAGGCACACCCCAGACACTCCCAGGTACACCTCTGACACTCCCAGGCACATCTCTGACACTCCCACTCCATTGACACTCCCAGGCACACCTTGACACTCCCCAGTACTCCACTGACATTCCTTGTACACCCCTGACACTCCCAGACACCGCTGACACTGCCAGGCACACCTCGACACTGCCAGGCACACCTCCGACACCTGCCACACTTCTCACACCCCAGGCACACCTCCGACACCCCAGGCACACCTCTGACACCCCAGGCACACCTCAGACACTCCAGGCACACAGCTGACACCCAGGCACACCCTGACACTCCCCAAGCACACCCTCTGACACCCCAGGCACACCTCCGACACCCCAGGCACACCTCTGACACTCCCCAGGCACACTTACACTCCCCAGGCACACCTCCGACACTCCCAGACACACCTCTGACACTCCAGGCACACCTCTGACACTCCCCAGGCACACCCCTGACATTCCCAGGCACACCTCTGACACCCCCAGGCACACCCCAGACACCCCAGGCACACTTCTCACACTCCCCAGGCACACCTCTGACACTCCCAGGCACTCTGTCACTCCCCTGACACACGTCTAACCTAGGCACACCGCTGACACTCCAGGCACACCGCTGACACTGCCAGTACACACTTCAGACACTGCCCGGTACACTTCAGACACTGCCAGGCACACCTCAGACACTCCCAGGCACACCCCAGTCACCCAAGGTGCATCTCACACTCCCCAAGTGCACCTCTGACACTCCCCAGGCACACCCTGACACTCCCCAGGCACACCAGACACTCCCCAGGCACACCGCTGACACTCCCAGGCACACCTCTGACACTCCCCAAGCACACCTCTGACACCTCCCAGGCACACCCTGACACCCCAGGCACACCTCTGACACTCCCAGGCAACCTCTGACACTCCCAGGCACTCCACTGACATTCCCTGCACACCTCTGACACCCCAGCACACGCTCCGACACCCCAGGTACACCTCTGACACTCCCCAGGCACCTCTGACACCCCAGGCACACCCCAGCACTCCCCAGGCACCCCACTGACACCCCCTGGCACACCCCTGACACTCGCACACACCTCTGACACCCCAGGCACACCGCAGACACTCCCAGGCACACTCCCTCTCACTCCCCAGGCACACCTCTGACACTCCCAGGTACTCCTCTGTCATCCCCTGATACACCTCTAACACTCCCAGGCACACCGCTGACACTCCCAGGCACACCTCTGACACTGCCAGGCACACCCCAGACACCTCCAGGCACACCTCAGACACCCCAAGTGCACCTCTGACACTCCCCAGGCACACCTCTGACACCCCAGGACACCCTCAGACACTCCCAGGTACACCCTGACACCTGCACATCCTGACACTCCCAGGCACCACCGACACTCCAGGCACACCTGACACCCCAGGCACCCACTGACATCTCCCTTGCACACCTCTGACACTCCCAGGTACACCGCTGACACTGCCAGGCACACCTCTGACACTGCCAGGCACACCTGACACTGCCAGGCACACCTCCGACACTCCCCAGGCACACTTCTGACACTCCCAGGCACACCTCCGACACTCCCAGGCACACCTCCGACACTCCCAGGTACACCTCTGACACTCCCAGGCACACCTCTGACACTCCTGGCCACACCTGGACATTCCCAGGTACACTTGATACTCCCCAGGCACACCTTGAGACTCCCAGGCACTTCACTGACACTCTGGTACACCTCTGACACTCTACCTCTGACACTCCCTGGTTCACCTCTGAGACTCTGTGCACACCTCTGACACCCTGGTACACCTGATATTCCCCAGGCACACCTCCGATATTCTGCACACCTGATACTCCCGGTCACACCTTTGAGACTTGCACTTCACTGACACTCCCTGGCATACCCCTGACATTCCCAGGCACACCTCTGACACTCCCAGGCACACACCTGACACTCCCAGGCACACCTCTGACACTCCCCAGGTCCACCTCGACACTCCCAGGCACAACTCCGACACTCCCAGGTAAACCCTCCGACACCCCAGGCACACCCTCTGACACTCCCCAGGCACACCTCTGACACTCCCAGGTACCCCTCCTGACACCCCTGCACACCCCTGACACCCCATGCACACCCCAGACACCCCTGGCACACCTCTGACACCCAGGCACACCCCTCAATTCCCTGGCCCCCTGACACCCCAGGCACACCCCCAGACACCCCAGGCACACTCAGACACCCCAGGCACACCTCTGACCACCTCTGCACACCTCAGACACTTCTAGGCACACCTCACACTCTCAGGCACACTGACACTCAGGACACCGCTGACACTGCCAGGCACACCTCTGACACTCCATGTACACCTCCGACACTCCCCAGGCACACCTCTCTGACACTCCCCAGGTACACCACTGACACCCCTGGCACACTCTGACACTCCCAGGTACACTCTGACACTCCCAGGTACACCTCAGACACTCCCAGGTACATCCCAGACACTCCCAGGTACACCCCAGACACTCACAGGTACCACTCCGACACCCCAGGTACACCTCTGACACTCCTGGCACACTGACACTCCCAGGCACACCTCTGACACTCCCCAGGCACACCCTGACACCCCAGGCACACCTCTGACACCCCAGGCACTGACATTCCCTGGCACACCCTGACACTCCCAGGCACACCTCAGACACCTGCACTCTGACACTCCCCAGGTACACCTCTGACACTCCAGGCACACCTCTGACACTCCCAGGCACACCTCAGACACTCCCAGGCACACCGCTGACACTCCAGGCACACCTCTGACACTCCCCAGGCACACTCTGACACTCCCAGGCACACCTCCGACACTCGGTACACCTGACACTCCCCAGGCACACTCTGACACTCCCCCAGGCACCTTCCAACACCCCAGGCACACCTCTGACACCCCAGGCACACCTCTGACACTCCCCAGGCACACCCTGACACCTGAGGCACACCTCTGACACTCCCCAGGCACACCACCGGACACCCCTGGCACACCCCTGACACCCCAGGCACACCTCTGACACTCCCCAGTACACCTCTGACACCTGAGGCACACCTCTGACACTCCCAGGCACACCTCTGACACTTCCAGGCACACCTCTGACACTCCCAGGCACACCTTGACACTCCCAGGCACACCCTGACATCCCCAGGCACACCTCGACACCTTTGCACACTCTGACACTCCCCAGGCACACCTCTGACACTCCCCAGGCACACCTCTGACACCCCAGGCACACCTCCAGACACCCCAGGCACACCCCAGATCAACTCCCCATGATCTCTAGACACACCTCCGACACCTGCACATCTCTGACACCCCAGGCACCCACTGACACCCCGCACACCTTGACACCCCAGCACCACCGACATTCCCTTGCACACCTCTGACACCCCAGGACACCGCTGACACTTGCACACCTGACACTGCCAGGCACACCTGACACCTGCCACACTTCAACACTCCAGCACACCCTGACACTCCCCAGGCACACCTCCTGACACTCCCCAGGCACACCTCAGACACTCCCCAGGCACACAGCTGACACCCCAGGCACACCTCTCCTGACCCCAAGCACACCTCTGACACTCCCCAGGCACACCTGACACTCCCAGGCACACCTCTGACACTCCCAGGCACACCTCTACACTCCCCAGGCACACCTCCGACACCCCAGATACACCTCTGACACCCAGGCACACCTCTGACACTCCCCAGGCACACCTCTGACATTCCCAGGCACACCTCTGACACCCCCAGGCACACCTCCTAGACACCCCAGGCACACTCTCACACTCCCAGGTACACCTCTGACACTCCCAGGCACTTCTCCGTCACTCCCCTGATACACGTCTAACACCCCCAGGCACACCGCTGACACTCCCAGGCACACCGCTGACACTGCCAGGCACACATCAGACACTGCCAGGCACACCCCAGACACTGCCAGGCACACCCCAGACACTCCCAGGCACACCCCAGTCACCCCAAGCATTCCTCACACCCCAAGCACCTCTGACACTCCCAGGCACACCTCTGACACTCCCAGGCACACACCCAGCACACCGCTGACACCCCAGGCACACCTCTACACTCCCCAAGCACACCTCTGACACCCCAGGCACACCTCTGACACCCCAGGTACACCTCTGACACCTGGCCTGACACTCCCAGGCACTCCACTGACATTCCCTGCACCTCTGACACTCCCAGGTACACCGTCCGACACTCCCAGATACCTCTGACACTCCCCAGGCACACCTCTGACACTCCCAGGCACACCTCTAGCACTTGGTACCCACTGACACTCCCTGGTACACCCCTGACACCCCAGGCACACTCTGACACTCCCAGGCACACCGCAGCACCCTGGTACACTTCTCTCACTCCCAGGCACCTGACACTCCTAGGTACTCCCTGTCAGTCCCTGATACACTCTAACACCTCCAGGCACACCTGACACCAGGCACACCACTGACACCTGGCACACCCCAGACACTCCAGGCACACCTCAGACACTCCCATGCACCTCTGACACTTGGCACACCTCTGACACTGGTACACCTTGACCCCCAGATACACCTCTGACACCCCAGGCACATCTCTGACACTCCCAGGCACCCACTGACACTCCCAGGCACACCTTGACACTCCCGGTACTCCACTGACATTCCCTTGAACACCTCTGAATCCCAGGCACACCGCTGACACTCCCAGGCACACCGCTGACACTCAGGTACACCTCCGACACTGCCAGGCACACCTCTGACACCCCAGGCACACTTCTGACACTCCCATGTACACCTCCGACACTCCCAGGCACACCTCCGACACTCCCCAGATACACCTCTGACACTCCCAGGCACACCTCTGACACTCCCCAGCCACACCTCTGATATTCCCAGGCACACCTCTGACACTCCAGGTACACCTTGAGACTTGGTACTTCACTGACACCCTGGCACCCTCTGACACCCCAGGTACACCTCTGACACTCCCCTGGTTCACCTCTGACACTCCCAGGCACACTTTCTGACACTCCCTGGCACACCTCCGACACTCCCAGGCACACCTCCGATATTCCCCAGGTACACCTGACACTCCCAGGACCACCCCTTTGAGACCCCAGGCTCACCACTCCTGCACACCCCTGACATTCCCAGGCACACCCTGACCTCCCAGGCACATCTGATAATTCTGCACACTGACACCTCCCAGGTCCGCCCGACACTCCCAGGCACAACCTGACACTCCGTGCAAACCTCCGACACCCCAGGCACACCTCTGACACTTGCGTCTCTGACACTTAGGTATTCCTCTGACGCCCTGGCACACCTCTGACACTCCCATGCACACCTCAGACACTCCCTAGTACACCCTCTCTGACACTCCCCAGGCACACCTCTTCACTCCCCTGGTTTTCCCTTGACACTCCAGGCACACCTCAGACACCCCAGGCACACCCTGACACCCAGGCACACCTCCTGACACCCTGGCACACCCTCAGACACTTCTAGGTACACCTCTCACACTGCAGGCACACCTCTGACACTCCAGGACACCGCTGACACTGCCAGGCACAACTCTGACACTCCATGCTACACCTCCTGACACCTAGGCACACCTCTGACACTCGTGCACACTGACACCCAGCCACTCTGACACCCAGGCACACCTCTGACACTCCCAGGCACACCTCACAGACACGCCCAGGCACATCCCAGATACTCCCAGATACACCCAGACACTACAGGCACACCTCCTGACACTCCCAGGCACACCTCTGACACTCCCCTGGTACACTTGACACTCCCAGGCACACCTCTGACACTCCCAGGCACACCTCTGACACTCCCAGGCACACCCTGACACCCCAGGCACCACCGACATTCCCTGGCCACCCTCTGACACTCCCCAGGCACACCCCTGAGCACCCCAAGGCATCTCTGACACTCCCTGGTGCCACTCTGACACCCCAGCACACCTCTGACACTCCCAGGCACACCTCACAACACTCCCAGGCACCACTGCTGACACTCGGTAAGCCACCTCTGACACCCCTGCACACCTCTGACACCCCAGGCACACCTCCGACACTCCCAGGCACACCTCCGACACTCCCAGGCACACTTACACTCCCAGGCACTCTTCCAACACTCCCAGGCACACCTCTGACACTCCAGGCACCTCTGACACCTCCCAGGCACACCCTGACACCTGTGAGGCACATCTCTGACACTCCCCAGGCACTCCACTGACACCCCTGGCACACCCTGACACTCCCAGGCACACCTCTGACACTCCCAGGTACACTCTCTGACACCTGAGGCACACCTCTGACACCCCAGGCACACTTCTGACACTCCCAGGCACACCTTGACACTCCCAGGTACCCACTGACATTCCTGGACACCTCTGACACTCCCCAGGCACACTGCTGACACTGCCAGGTCCACCTCCGACACCCCTACACACCTCCTGACACCCTGGTGCACACTTCACCCCCAGGCACACCTGACACTCCCAGGCACCCCTGACACTCCCAGGCACACCTCTGACACCCAAGGCACACCTGACACTCCCAGGACACACCTCACACTCCCCAAGTACTCCACTGACATTCACTGGCACACTCTGACACTCCCAGGCACATGTCCGACACTCCCAGGTACACCCCTGACACCCCAGGCACATTCCCTGCCAGGTACACCTTTGACACTCCTAGGCACTCCACTGACATTCCCTGGCACACCTCTGACACTCCCAGGCACATCCGACACCCAGACACACCTCTGACACCCTAGGCACATCTTTGACACCCCAGGCACACCTCTGACACTGCCAGGCACATCTCTGACAATCCCAGGTACTCCCCTGGACACCCAGGCACACCTCCGACACTCCCCAGGTACACTCTCTGACACCCCAGGTACACTTCCGATAATTCCAGTACACCTGATACTCCCAAAACACCTTTGAGACTCCCAGAACTTCACTGACACTCTCTGGCACTCCTCTGACACTCCCTGGTTCACCTCTGACACTCCCCAGGCACACCTCTGACCTCCCTGCACACACCTCTGATATTCCCAGGCACACCTCCGTGATATTCCCAGGCACACCTCTGACACTCCAGGTCCGCTCACGATTCCCCATGTGCAACCTGACACCCCAGGATAAACCTCCGATACTCCACACACCCTGCACCCCAGGCACACCTGACACCCTGGCACACCTCTGACACTCTGCACACCCCAGACACCCCCTGGCACACCTCTGACACCCCAGGCACACCACTTCACTCCCCAGGTTATCCCCCACTCCCAGGCACACCTCTGACAATCCCAGGCACACCTCAGAAACCCCAGGCCACCCCTGACAGCACCTGCACACCTCACACTTCCAGGTGCACCTCACACTCGAAGGTACACCTCTCACACTCCCAGGTACTCCTGTGACACCCCAGTACTCTCGACACCCCAGCTACACCCTCGACACCCCAGGTACACCTCTCACCCCCTGATTTCCCTGACACCCCAGGCACACCTAAGACACCCCAGGCACACCTCAGACACCCCAGGCACACCCCTGACACCCCTGGCACACCTCCAGACACTCTAGGCACACCTCACACTGCACACCCTCACACTTGCGCACTGTGACACTCCTGGTACTCTCGACACTCCCAGGCACACCCTCAGACTCTCCCAGTACACCTCAGACACTCCCAGGCACACCTCAGACACTCCTAGGCACAGCCTGACACTCCCAGGCACACTGCTGACACTGAAAGGTACACCTCCACACCCCCAGGCACACCTCTGACACCCCAGGCACCACTGACACTCCCTGGTACAACCCTGACACTCCCAGGCACACCCCTGACACTCCCAGGTACACCTCTGACACTCTGGCACACCCTCAGACACTCTCTGCACACCTCACACTGCAGGCACCTCCCACACCCCAGGCACTCCCTGACACCCCCTGGTACCTCTGACACCCCAGGCACTCCACTGACACCCTGCACAACCCTGACACCCCAGGCACACCCCAGACACCCTAGCACAGCTCTGACACTCCCAGGTACACCTGCTGACACTGAAAGGTACACCTCTGACACTCCCAGGTACACCTCTGACACTCCCAGGCACCCACTGACACTCCCCTGGCACAACCCTGACACTCCCAGGCACACCTCTGACACCCCAGGCACCTCTGACACCCCAGGCACACCTCCCCAGACACCCCAGGCACACCCCAGAGATATTCCCAGATACACCCCATACACCCCAGGCACACCTCCGACACGCCATGCACACCTCTGACACTCCCCGGCACACCTCAGACACTCCCAGGCACACCTCTGACACCCCTGGCACACCTCAGACATTTCCAGGCACACCTCACACTGCAGGCACACTCTCTGACACTCCCAGGCACACCACTCACCCCTGGCACACCCCAACACTCCCAGGCACACCTTGACACTCCCAGGCACACCAGACAATCCCAGGCACATCCAAGATACTCCCCAGATACACCCCCAGACACTCCCCAGGTCACACTCTGACACCCCAGGCACACCTCTGACACTCTCTGGCACACCTCTGACACTCCGGAGTTACACCCTCTGACATTCCCCAGGCACACCTCTGACACCCCCAGGTACACCTCTGACACTCCCCAGGCACTCCACTGACACCCCAGGTACCTCCTGACACCCCCAGCACACCCTGACACTCCCCATGCACACCTCTGACACCCGCAAGGTACACCGCAGACACCCTCAGGCACACCTCTCACCCCAGGTACACCTCTGACACCCTAGGCACTCCTCTGTCACTCCCCTGATACACCTCTAACACTCCCAGGCACACCGCTGACACTCCCAGGCACACTGCTCATACTGCCAGGCACACCTCAGACACTTCCAGGCACACCTCTGAGACACGAAAGGCACACCTCAGACACTGAAAGCACACCCCAGACACCAGGCACAACCCAGATACCCCAGGCACACCCTGCACACCCAGGCACACCTCCGACACCTCCCAGGCACACCTCTGACACTCCCTGGCACACCTCTGACACTCCAGGTACACCTCTGACACTCCCAGGAACACCTCTGACACTTAGTATTCTTCTGACACCCCTGGCACACCTCTGACACTCACAACACACCTGAGACACTCCTGCACACATCTGACACTCCAGGCACACCTCTCACCCCCGATTTCCCTGACACTCTGGCACACCCAAGACACTCCCCAGGCACACCTCAGACACCCCAGGCACACCTCTGACACCCCTGATACACCCCAGACACTTCTAGGCACACCTCTCACCTGCAGGCACACCTCTCACACTCCCAGGTACTCCCTGACACCCCTGGCACTTCTCTGACACTCCCAGGCACACCACTGACACTCCCTGGCACCCCTGACACTCCCAGGTACACCTCTGACACCCCAGGCACACCTCAGACACGCCCAGGTACATCCCAGATACTCCCAGATACACCCTGCACACAGGCACACCTGACACTCCCAGGAACACCTGACACTCAGGCACACCCCACACCCCAGGCACACTTTACACCCCAGGCACTGACACCCCAGGCACACCTCCTGACACCCCAGGCACACTCTGACACTCCCAGGCACACTCTGACATTCCGAGGCACACCCCTGACACTCACAGGCAGACCTCTGACACCCAGGTACACTTCTCACACCCCTAGGCACACCACTGACACTGCCAGGCATACCTGAGACACTCCCCAGGCACACTCTCACACTCCCCAGGCACACCTCCGACACCCCCAGGCACACCTCTGACATTCCCCATGCACACCTCTGACACCCCAGGCACACCCTGACACCCCAGGCACACCGCTGACACCCCAGGCACACACCACTGACACTGCCAGGCACACCCCAGACACTGCCAGGCACACCCCAGACACCACCACAGACACCTTGCCACCCTGTTACCCAAGGTGCACCTCTGACACACAGTACTCTGACACTCCAAGCACACCTCTGACACTCCGGCACACTTACACTCCGGCACACCTCCGACACCCCAGGCACACCTCTGACACTCCCCAGGCACACTCTGACACTCCCCAGGACACGTCCGACACTCCCAGATACACCTGACACCCCAGGCACATCTCTGACACCCCAGCCACACCTCCGATATTCCCAGGCACACCTCTGACACCCCTGCACACCCCTGACACTCTAAGGCACACCTGCACACTCTGCGCACACAGCCGACACCCCAGGCACACCCTGACACTCTCTGCACACTCTGACACCTGGCACACCGACACTCCAGGCACACCTCTGACACCCCAGGCACACCTCTTACACCCCAGGTACACCCGACACTCCCAGATACACCTCTGACACTCCCCAGGCACACCCTGACACCCCAGGCACACCTCTGACATTCCCCAGGCACACCCTGACACTCTGCACACCCCAGACACTCCCCAGGCACACCCTCACACTCCCAGGCACACCTCTGACACTCCTAGGTACCCTCTGTCACCCCGGATACACGTTCTAACACTCCAGTACACCGCTGACACTCCCAGGCACTGCTGACACCAGGTACACACTGGACACTGCCCGCACACCCCAGACACTGCCGCACACCCCAGACACTCCCAGGCACACCTCAGTCACCTGCTGCATCTCACACTCCCAAGTGCACCCCTGACACTCCAGGCACACTCTGACACTCCAGGCACACCTCAGACACTCGGACACTGCTGACACTCGCACACCTCTGACACTCAGGCACACTCTGACACTCCCAGGCACACCTCTGACACTCCCCAGGTACACCTCTGACACCAGGCACACCTCTGACACTCCCAGGTACTCCACTGACATTCCCTGGTACACCTCTGACACCCCAGGCACACGTCCGACACCCAACACACCCTGACACTCCCAGGCACACCTCTGACACCCCAGGCACACCCCAACACCCCAGGCACCCACTACACCCCTGCACACCCCTGACACCCCAGGCACACCTCTGACACCCCAGGCACACCGCAGACACCCCAGGCACACCTCCACCCCAGGCCACCCCTGACACTTCCTAGGCCTCTGTCAGTCCCTGATACACCCCAACACTCCCCGAGGCACACCGCTGACACTCCCCAGGCACACCGCTGACACTGCCAGGCACACCTCAGACACCTGAGGCACACCAGACACTCCCCCAGCAAGGCACCTCTGACACTCCAGGCACACTGACACTCCCAGGCACACCCCAGACACTCCATACACCTCTGACACTCGCACATCTCTGACACCCCAGGTACTCCACTGACACTCCCAGGCACACCTTGACACTTAGGCACCACTGACACCCCTTGCACACCTCTGACACTGCAGGCACACTGCTGACACTGCCAGGCACACCTGACACTGCCAGGTACACCTGACACCCCGTGGCACACTCTTTCACACCCCATGCACACCTGACACCTGCCACGTCTGACACTCCCCAGATACACCTCTGACACTCCAGGCACATTCTGACACTCCCAGCCACACCTCCGATATTCCTAGGTACACTCTGACACCCAGGACACCTTCTGAGACTCCCAGGTACATTTCCATGACACCCTGGTACCTCTGACACCCCAGGCACCTCTGACACTCCCTGGTTCACCTCTGAGACCCCAGGTACACCTTCTGACACTCCTGGCACACCTCCGATATTCCAGTACACCTCCGACATTCCCAGGTACACCCTCTGATAATTCCCAGGTACACCTTGCACTCCCCAGTCTCACTGACACTCCCTGGTACACCCCTGACATCTCTCAGGCACACCTCTCACTCCCGTGCACACCTCTGATACTCCCAGGTACACTCCTGACACTCTGTCCGCCTGACACTCTGCACACCTGACACTTAGGTAAACCTCCTGACACCCTAGGCACACCTCTGACACCCCAGGCACACCCTGACACTCCAGCTCCCCTCACACTCCCAGGTACACCACAGACACTCCCTGGTACACCTCAGACACCTAGGTACACCTCACACTCGCAGGTACACCTCTGACACTCCCAGGACACCTCGGACACTCCCAGGTACAACCTCTGACACCATGCACACCTCCACACTCGCACACACCACCACACTCCCCTGTACACCTCTGACACTCCCAGGTACACCCAGACACCCTGTACATCCCTGACACTCCCCAGATACACCCCAGACACCCAGGTACACCTCCTGGACACTCCCCAGGTACACCTCTGACACTCCCCTGTACACTTTGACACTCCCAGGCACACCTCTGACACTCCCCAGGCACACCCCAACACCCCAGGCACACCTCTGACCACTCCCAGGTACCCACTGACATTCCCTGGCACACCTCTGACACTCCCCAGGCACCTCCTGACACCTAGGCACACCCCTGACACTCCCCAGGCACTCCACTGACACCCCCTGGCACCCCCACACTCCCAGGACACACCTCTGACACCCCCAGGCACACCCAGACACCCCAGGAACACTTCTCACCCCAGGCACACCGACACCCCAGGCACCTCCTGACACCCCCGACACACCTCTGACACTCCCCAGGCACACCTCTGACACTCCCAGGCACACTGCTGACACTCCAGGCACACCTCGGACACTAGGCACACCCCTGACACCCCAGGCACCTCTGACACTCCCAGGGCACACCCCTGACACTCCCCAGGCACACCTCACACTCCCAGGTACACCTCTGACACTCCCAGGCACATCTCTGACACTCCAGGCACTCCACTGACACCCCAGGCACACCTCTGACACCTAGTGCACCACTGACATCCCTTGCACACCTCTGACACCCCAGGTACACACTCTGACACTCCCAGGCACACCTCTGACACTCCCAGGCACACCTGGACACCCCAGGCACACCTCACACCTCCCAGGTACACCTGACACCCCAGGCACACCTCTCTGACACTCCCAGTACACACCTCAGACACCCCAGGTACACACTGACACCCCAGTGCACACCTCTGACACTCCCCAAGTGCCTGCGACACCCCAGGCACACCTCTGACACTCCCCAGGTACACCCTGACACCCCAGGTACACCCCACACTCCCAGGCACACCACACCCCAGGTACACACCTTGACACCCCTAAGACACCTCTGACACCAGGCACACCTCTGACATCCCAGGTACACTTGACACCCAGGCACACCCTCAGACACCCTAGGCACACTCCTCACACCCCAGGCACACCCTCTGACACTCCCAGGTACCTCTGACACCCCCGGACACACGCCCACCCCAGGCACACCGCTGACACTCCCAGGCACACCGCTGACACTGCCAGGCCACATCAGACACCGCCTGCACACTTCAGACACTGCCAGGCACACCTCAGACACTCCCAGGCACACCCCAGTCACCCACAGCATCTCTGACACTCCAAGTGCACTCCTCTGACACTCCGGTGCACACCTCTGACACTCCAGGTACACCTCAGACACTCCCAGGTACACCGCTGACCCCAGGCACCTCTGACACCCTAAGCACACCTCTGACACCCCAGCAGGCACACCTCCGACATCCCAGGCACACTCCGACACCCCCAGGCACACTTCTACACTCCCAGGTACTCTTCCGGACACCCCAGGTACACCTCTGACCCCAGGCACACCTCTGACACCCCAGGCACACCTGACACCTGAGGTACATCTCTGACACCCCAGGCACACTGACACCCCCTGCACACCCTGACACCCAGGTACACCTCTGACACCCCAGGCACACCTCTGACACCCTTGCACACTCTGACACTCCAAGGCCACCTCTGATACTTCAGGTACACTTTGACACTCCAGTTGCAATTCCACTGACATTCCTGTACACCTCCACATCCCCAGGACACACTGCCAGGTCCACTCGACACTCCCCAAGCACACCTCCGACACCCCCTATACACTTCACACCCCAGGCACACCTCCTGACACCCAGGCACACCCTGACACTCCCAGGCACACTCTGACACTCTAAGGTACACCTCTGACACCCCAGGCACACCTCACACCCCTAGGCACTCCACCGCATTCCACTGCACTTCTGACACTTGGTCACATGTCTGACACTCTGATACACCTCTGACACCCCAGGTACATCTCTGACACTGTGCACACCCACACTGCACACCTCTACAATCCCAGGCACCCCTGACACTCCCCAGGCACACCTCCTGACACCCCAGGCACATTCTGCCAGGCACACCTTTGACACTCCCAAGTACCCACTGACATTCCCTGCACACTCCTGACACCCCAGGCACACGTCCGACACCCCAGATACACACCTGACACTCTAGGCACATCTGACACTCCCAGGCACACCCCTGACACTGCCAGGTACAGCTCTGACAACTCCAGGCACTCCTGTGACACCCAGGTACACCTCCGACACCCAGTACACCTCTGACACCCCAGGCACACCTCCGATAATCCCAGGTACACTCTAATACTCCCAGGCTACACCTTTGAGACTCCAGGTACTTCACTGACACTCTCTGTACCCTCTGACACCTTGTTCACCTCTGAGACTCCCAGGTACACCTCTGACTTCCTGGTACACCCTGATATCTGCAGTACACCTGATATTCCAGGTACATCTCCGATACTCCTAGGCACACCTTGAGACTCCATACTTCACTGATACCCCCTGACATTCCCATGTACACCTCATCTGGCACACTTGATACTTGCACACCTCTGGACGCTTGCGTCCGCCTTGGACACCCCCATGTGCAACTCCGACACCCCAGGTAAACCTCGATACCCAAGGTACACTGGCACTCCCAGGCACACCTCTGACACTCCTGCAACCCTGACACTCCCAGGCACACCAGACACTCTGGTACACCTCTGACACCCAGGCACACCACTACACCCCGGTTATCCCCTGACACTCCCAGGCACACCTCAGACACTCCCAGGCACACCTCAGACACTCCCATACACCCTGACAGCACCTGCACACCAGACATTCTAGGCACCTCCCCACACTCGAAGGCACACTCACCCCCAGATACCCTGTGACACTCCCCTGGTACACTCTCGACACTCCCAGGTGCATACTGCATCACACCTAGTTACACCTCCCAGGTACACCTGTGACACTCCCTGGCACACTCTGACACTCCCAGGCACATACCCAGGCACACTGCTGACACCACCAGGCACACTCTGACACTCCATGTACACCTCTGACACTCCAGGCACACCCTCTGACACTTGGTACTCCACTGACACTCTGGCAAAACCCATGACACCCCAGGCACACCTCTGACACCCCAGGCACCTTGACACCCCAGGCACACCTCAGACACTCCCAGGCACAACCCAGATACTGCAGGTACACCCCAGACACTCCCCAGGTACACCTCCGACACTCCCAGGCACACCCTGACACCCCTGGTACACCCCACACCCTGGCACACCTCTGACACCCCAGGAACACCCTGACACCCTAGGTCATTCTCCTGACACCCTGGCACACCTCTGACACTCACAAATACACCTGAGACACTCCCTGGACACACATCTGACACCCCAGGTACACCCTCACCTTCCCCGACACCCTGTCTGACTCCAAGACACTCCCAGGTACACCAGACACCCCAGGCACACCTCTGACACCCCTGGTACACCAGACACTTAGGCACACCTCTCTCACACCTGCAGGTACACCCCCACACCCTGCCCTGACACTCCCCTGGTACTTTCTGACACTCCCCAGGTACACCTCAGACTCCCAGGCACCTCAGACACCCCAGGTACACCAGACACTCTAGGCACAGCCTGACACTCCCAGGTACACCGCTGACACTGAAAGGTACACCTCTGACACCCATGTACACCACACTCCCAGGTACACCTCCTCTGACACTCCCAGGTACTCCACTGACACTCCCTGGTACAACCCTGACACCCCAGGCACACCTCTGACACTCCCAGGCACACCTCACACCCCAGGTACACCTCAGACACTCCAGGTACACCCCAGATATTCCCCAGATACACCCCATACACCCCAGGTACACCTCCGACACGCCAAGGTACACCTCTGACACTCCCAGGCACACCTCAGACACCCCGGTGCACACCTCTGACACCCCCTGGCACACCTCAGACATTTAAAGGCACACCTTCACACCTGCAGGTACACCCTGACACTCCCAGGGACACCGCTGACACTCCATGCATACACCTCTGACACCCATGTACACCTCCGACACTCCCAGGCACACCTCCGACACTAAGCACACCTCTGACACTCTCTGGTACACCTCTGACACTACGAGGTACACCTCTGACATTCCCCAGGCACACCTCTGACACTCCCTGACACTCCAGGCACCCACTGACACTCCCAGGCACCCACCGACACCCCTGGCACACCCCTGACACCCCACACACCTCTGACACCCCAGGTACACCGCAGACACTCCCAGGTACACTTCTCTCACTCCCAGGCACACCTCTGACTCCTAGGTACTCCTCTGTCACCCCTGATACACCTCTAACACTCCCAGGCACACCTGCTGACACTCCAGGCACACCGCTCATACTGCCAGGTACACCTCAGACACTTCCAGGTACACCAGACACTGAAAGGTACACCTCAGACACTCCCAGGTACACCTCAGACACCCAAGGCACACCTATGACACTCCCAGGGACACCTGAACACTGCCAGGCACAACTCTGACACTCCATGTACACCTCCGACACCCAGGCACACCTCTGACACACCCAGGTACACCACTGACACTTCCTGGCACACCCCTGACACTCCCAGGTACACCTCTGACACTCCCAGGTACCACCTCACACGCCCAGGCACATCCCAGATACTCCCAGATACACCCAGACACAGGCACACCTCCGACACTCCCCAGGCACACCCTGACACCCCTGGCACACTTCTGACACCCCAGGAACACCTCTGACACTCCCAGGTACACCTCTGACACTCCTAGGTACACCTCTGACACCCCCAGGTACCCACTGACACTCTCTGGTACACCTCTGACACTCCCAGGTACACGTCCGACACTCCCAGATACACCCTGACACCCCAGGTACACCTCTGACACTCCCAGGTACACTCCAACACTCCAGGTACTCCACTGACACCCCTGGCACACCCCTGACACTCCCAGGCACACCGCTGACACCCCAGGCACACCGCTGACACCCCCAGGTACACCCCAGACACTTCCAGGTACACCTCTGAGACACCCCATGCACCTCACACACCCCAGGCACACCTCTGACACTCCCCAGGTACACCTCAGACACCCCAGACACACCTCTGACACTCCCAGGCACATCTCTGACACTCCCAGGCACTCCACTGACACCCCAGGCACACCTTTGACACCCCAGGTACTCCACTGACATTCCCTTGCACACCCTGACACTCCCAGGTACACCGCTGACACTGCCAGGTACACCTCCGACACTGCCAGGTACACCTCCGACACCCCAGGCACACCTCCACACCCCAGGCACACCTCCGACACTCCCAGGCACACCTCAGACTCCCCAGGCACACCAGACACCCCAGTGCACAGCTGACACTCCCAGGTACACCTCTGACACTCCTGGGCACACCTCTCTGACACTCCCAGGCACACTTTACACTTGGTACACCTCCGACACTCCCAGATACAATTCCACTCCCAGATACACCTCTCTGATACTCCCAGTGTATGATATATATATGGACACAAAGTAGTACCTTCAGCTGTATATTGTTATATTACTATTATTAATTATGTATAGTAAAGTATTACAGAACATGTATTAATTCTATGTAATATTCTATTTATTGTGCACCATATTATGTATATAAATTATCACATTTATACTTTATGTATTCAGCTTGTGAATGCTGGCATCTGTATAGGCCAGCGCGTAGTAATACATAGATAGATGTAGAGGTAGTTAAGACCGAGTCCTGGTGGCGTGCCCACAGGCTTCCTGCGTCCTACTGTATTATCTCCCGTACGAGAATAGAACCTACTTTTAAAGACAACAAGTGTTTGTATATACCCTCAGTAATATAGAACATTCTTTGGGTATCTGGCAATACGCTAGATGGCGCAGTGATTATTTCTCAGTGAGATACAGTGGACCAAGCCTTCCCCGGACTCTGTTTATGGCGTCTCTTCCACTTCAGCCGACAGCAAGACTACTACAAGCCTCTAGACTTACAGTGTTGTGAAGTGCTATGCTGTGTACAGTGCTGTGCTGTGAAGTGAAGTGTTTTGTGAAGTGTTGTGCTGTGTATTTTAGTCATAATTGTCTGTGCAAGTTGCGGTCAGCTGACTAAGGGAGCGACCCAACAGTACGTGCTCTCCCGTCTCTGATCTGAGGCTGACTGAGGAGCTAGCGCCACGCTGGCCACTCGCTCCTACGTCTGGCAGCGCGCCAAGTCTCTCCCCTCCCGCCAGACACACACACACACACACACACACACGCATTCACCTTATATTTCTGGTGACTTACTTGAGACTTCTGTAATTCTGTGCATAGATTACGAGGGGCTGACCCGATCTTTTGCACAGATAGAGTACAGAAGCAGTCGGCATGTCTCACAGGGATCAAAACGATACCCTGGACGATGGGGTTACGAGTTTTAGTGTGGGAGACCTCTCCCCGCTTATACCCCACACTCCCCACAGTGACAACGCCGAGTCACCCACAGAATCTCCTCGCTCGTCGCGAGCCAGCTCTCCTGCGATGCATGCGTCCACAGATCTCCTTCAACTGATAAAGTGGATGGAAACTTCTCGACGCCGGGACGATATTGCAAGGAGAGAAGAGGAAGAAATTAGGTACAAAGAGTCTGAAAGACGACGCCACAAAGAGGAACAAACACGCAGAGAACTCGAAGACATACGTAGACGTGAGGATGACCTTAGAAGACAGGAGGATCAAGCCAGATTTGAAGCTTTGATTTCTCTGTTAGCCTCCCCACAACGTTCTACCGTACAAGATTCGTCTGCTACAACTGATGTTGATGCGACTAGAGGTACTGGTACCTCATTTCCCAGAGTCGGAACAACACCTCAAAAGGCTGCAGTACAGACGCCTCCCTCTCTGATGTCTGACGCTTCTTATCAGATGTTTCGGGAATGGCGTCGACGTTGGCAAGACTACGCAACAATGGTTGACTTGTCCAGTTTATCACAGCCGAAACAAATGATACAGCTTCGTATGTGCTTGTCCTTAGAGACACAACGTACTCTCGAGCACACACTTCAAGTGCCTCCTACGACAACTCTGACGGTAGAGGCCGTGCTCGACACGTTGCAGGAACACGTCAAGGGACAGCGCAACGAAGCACTCAGGAGAAGACAACTCCTCCAATGTAAACAGCTTGAGGGAGAATCTTTTGACGCGTTTTTTGTAAGGCTCAAAAGGTGTTCAGAGGAAGTTGATGTTTGTCCCGGACATTCTCAAGTCTGTGAAGAAACACAACTTAAGACAATTATCTTAACGGGTGTCCGAGATGAAGAGCTAGTTCAGCGTCTCATTTCCCTCGACCCCACTTCCTCCCTTCAAGATGTTGTTACGAAATGTCGAGCGTACGAGGCCGCCAGGTGTGCGACTTCAGCTTTACGCTCACAGCCTGACCAGGTGAGGGCAGTGTCTTCCTACAGAAAGGGTAAGAAGCAGCAAGGTAACCCCACCCCTCACCCTCCAGCCACACCTTCAGCAGCAGCTTTGTGTAACAGCTGTGCGAGACAGCATAATGCCTCCCAGTGCCCAGCTGCTCAAAGCGTGTGCAGAAGTTGCGACCGCCAGGGTCACTGGGCTTACACAGTCAAGTGCCCTGCTAGCAAAGTTCAGTGTAGACTTTGTGGTCGTGTGGGCCATTATGACAAATGTTGTCGTAAAAAGACACATAAAGGACGCCACCTAGGATCCAAGAAGTCATCCTCAGGTAGTGCTGGCGCGCCCCCTCCTTCTGGCAAGCATCAAGACGCTGTGTCCAGTCGTTCCTGCCGTCGTGTACGTAGTTCCACAGACACGACGCCCCAGCACATCAATGACGTCATTTCTTACGGTAACTCGTCATCCAGTCTTCAGATGTTACCTGACACCGGTGCTGACGTCTCAGTAATTGGTCCACAACATTTAGCAAGTTTGGGAATACCCCGGAGCAACCTACAGCCCCCTCCTCAGACAACGAAACTGACAGCTGATGGTTCCAAGATGGCTCCAGCGTTGGGATCTTTCTGGGCTACCCTTACCTTTGGTAAGCAGTCTTGCTCAGCCCGGATTGATGTTCATAATGGTATCCCGACTCCGCTTTTATCATATGGCCATTGTCAAGAATTGGCCATTATTTCCAAGGAATTCCCTAAACCTATCTTAAAGGTCACCCATGTCAACAGGTTGAAGGAATTCCCTATCTCTACTAACACGTCCCCTTCTGACGCAAGAGCTTACCTTCTCAAGGAGTTTGCTGACGTGTTGGTTAATAAGAAATCTTTAGGATCCACACCACTGAAGCCGATGGTGGGTCCTCCTATGAAGATTCATCTTAAGGATGGTGCTACACCATTTGCCATCCACACCCCTCGTTTGATTCCTCACGCCTACAAGGAGCTAGTTAGACAAGAACTTGACTCCATGGTTGCTCAGGGAATCATCAAACCGGCCGGAGACGAACCTTCACCTCGTCCCCGTCGCCAAACCTCGTGGTGGAGTACGGATCACCACCGATCTGTCAAAACTTAACCAACAAGTTTCCCGTCCAGCCCACCCTTCACCCACACCCTTCGCAGTTGTTCGAAGTGTGGACCCGAAGGCGAAGTTTTTTACGACTATGGACGCCTTATGTGGTTATTGGCAGATCGAGTTGGCCGAGGAAGACCAACACTTGACTACATTCATCACACCATTTGGGATCACCACCGATCTGTCAAAACTTAACCAACAAGTTTCCCGTCCAGCCCACCCTTCACCCACACCCTTCGCAGCTGTTCGAAGTGTGGACCCGAAGGCGAAGTTTTTTACAACTATGGACGCCTTATGTGGTTATTGGCAGATCGAGTTGGCCGAGGAAGACCAACACTTGACTACATTCATCACACCATTTGGAAGATACCAGTATTGCAGAGGCCCCATGCCACGGCGATGCATCTATCAACGTGGTGACGCCAGTTCTTCAAGGATTGTTCTAATTGCGTCAAGGGTTGATGGTACTACCACGCATTTAGAAGACTATCAGCCCAACTCTGATAGTGAAGTTCTCACCAGATGTCGAGTATTGATTACTCAACGCCGATGTTTGTAGTCGCGCCCATCAGTGAACTTTCAGGTACAACCTTCAGCATCAGCATCGCAGCTGACCTGAGAAAGTAAGGGAATATGATTTTAACCCCTGCCAATCTGACACAGACTCTGTTCTTTTTAGGTCTGGTCAACAATCAGCTGGCTGAATTCACACCTGACATCCTGCTGCAGCCTGTAGCTGTTATGCCCTCATACATTCCCCAGGAGGACATTCCTGTGGACCTCAGATCATCAAGAGGCCCTTTCCAGCAAGTTAAGCAGGCTCCTTTAGAGTCCACCTGTCTCGCCTGTTAGCGATCTAGCCCTACCCACTGTCCTCCAGACTGGGACGCCTCCAGACTCCCACGGGTGCTGGTTACGCCTCTGCAGGACCATGGCGGTGGACAACCCGCGACCCAGATCCTGGTTCTGACGGACGCTGAGACCTGATATGCCACATGATTGAGCTTGGAGATGTTGGCTGTTGTTCATGATGGCGAAGTGCCGTTTCTACCTGATAGGACTTGAAAGACTGTCTCTTCACGGATCATCGTCTCTATACCTATAATCAATCACTACCTTTGGGATGCAGAAAATCCCTGCCTCACCGTCTAAAGAGAAGTCGCCTTATCTTCACGGCGGTAAGCTGTTGCATCCCGGATGCCCTATCCCGCACTTCGTCAGCCCCCACCCCCAGAGGACGAGAGATGTTGTGTTCTACAGCTGCTGCATCCTGTCATGGTTTCCCATTGAAGTCAGTCTTCACATCAGAAGACTCTAAGGAAACGGATGCAGACAAGACTTCTGAAGATCTCCAAGACTTGTTCAACACCTTCCGGTTATCCGCTCGGGCTGACTGTGTGTCTTAGGATTTATCGAATCGATATGACCTTCATGACCGCTACTTCCTGCATTGGAAAACATGGTGGACCCCATTGTGATGGGAGACCTCACCCTTGTATGGTCCACGGTATTATTCCTGCTACCCCACGCCGCATCTTTGGCCCGCCACGACAGCCATCGAGGAGTGGAGGCCACCAAGCGACGGGCTTAAATAGATCGTATTTGCCCGAATCAACACGGACATTGCAAGTACTGTCCGTGCCTGTGAACTGCGCCAGATTCTGCAACCCAGCTAACAGAACCTTTAATGCGACGATAACCTCAAGATCTTTCGAGTCTGTGTCGGCCGATTTTGAAGCCAGAAAGTCTTCCTCAATATTGCTGACTGACTGTCTGGATGGCCTGTTGTCGTCCCCTGTGGTAGTGATATAAATGGCTATTGCTACCATCCGGAGCTTCAGGCATTACTTTGTGTTGGTGTTCCTCCGCCCAGGACTTTGATGTGTGGAGGACCCCAGTTCACCAGCCATTTAGTTCCTATTTCATGGACTGCTGGGAGTCTGGTCATGTCGTGACTCTCGCCTCTACCACCCCCAGGCGAATGGACACGCTGAAGCCGTAGGTCAAGACTGGGAACATCTGGATCCTAAGGTGTCGCCCCTTGTGAAATATCGACTGGTGAGGATTCTTGACTGAGGTTTGTTGAGCATGCAACACCCTGAACTTCACCTGGACGCTCCTGCCCAGGGGTTCTGAGATCATCTCAGGTCTTGTGTCCTGCCCACCAAGTCTTTTTTTTCAAGAGTGGTACAAGACTGAAGAATGTGACCATGCAGCAGAACGAGCCGCAGGAGCGCTGCTCGGCACTACTGTCATGCCCATTCCCAGGTTGAGTATCGCCAGCAGATCAGATTCAAGATCCAGTCTTGCTGACAAGGTTGGGGTTACAGGGTATTGGCCGGTCCAGGACTACCAAGCGCCTTCCCAGGTAGAGTATGGTGGAGGAACCGTCGTTTCTCCGACCTGTGGAGCTGTCAGTGCTTGACCTCCCCAGCTGGAGTCCCCAATGTTGATGTCTCTAAAGCAAATCCATCTCACCTTGGTGTTTCCTGCCCTCAGCACCCGCAGGTCCGAGCGACCTTAGAACAAATGGTCCGGCCATAAGATGAAACTATGAGCGATAGGGGAGGAGGAAGATATATGGACACAAAGTAGTACTAGCTGTATATTGTTATATTAATATTATTAATTATGTATAGTAAAGTATGCGCTTTTGATTAATTTATGCACATTCTATTTAATGCAACGGCTATGCAGGCACTATCACATTTGTTTTTATATCTAGTTTTCAGAATGCTGGTATCTGTATAGGCCAGTTGTAGTAATACATAGATAGAGGTAGAAGTAATAAGACTCTAGTCCTGGTATGCCCATGGCTCCTACACCTACTGTAATATATCTCCAGATGAGTAGAATAGAACCTACTTTTAAAGATGACAACAAGTGTTTGTATAGACTTCATATTATAGAACATTTTGGGTATCTGCAACACGCTTAGACCACGCTGAACCCAGGTACACCTCTGACACTCCCAGGTACCTCTGACATTCCCAGGTACACCTCTGACACCCCAGGTACACCTCAGACACTCCCAGGCACTTTTCACACTCCCGGTACACCTCTGACATTCCTAGGTACTCCTCTGTCACTCCCTGATACCGTCTAACACTTCGGTACACACTGTACTCAGGTACACCTGACACTGCCAGGTACACATCAGACACTGCCAGTACAGCCCAGACACTGCCAGTGCACCTCAGACACTCCCAGGTACACCTCAGTCACTCCAGGTGTCTCTGACACTCCAAGTGCACCTCTGACACTCCAGGCACACCTCTGACTCTCCCAGGTACACCTCAGACACTCCCAGGTACCTGTGACACTCCCAGGTCACCTCTGACACTCCCAGTACACCTCTGACACTCCCAGGTTCACCTCCGACACTCCCAGGTACACCTCCGACACTCCCAGGTACCACTTCTTACACTCCCAGGCACTCTTCCGACACTCCAGGTACCTCTGCTCTGGTGCCCTCTGACACTCCCAGGTACACCTCTGACATTCCGAGGTACATCTCTGCCTCCCAGGTACTCCACTGCACCTCCTGGTACACCCCTGACACTCCCAGGTACACCTCTGACACTCCCAGGTACACCTCTGACCTCCCAGGTACACCTCTGACACTCTCAGGTACACTTCTGATACTCCCAGGTACACCTTTGGCACTCCCAGGCTCACTGACATTCCTGGTACACCTCTGACACTCCCGTGCACGCTGACACTGCCAGGTCCACCTCCGACACTCCCAGTACACCTACCTCCCAGGTACACTTCTCCTCCCAGGTACACCTCCGACACTCCCAGGTACCTCCTGACCTCCCAGGTACACCTCTGACACTCCAGGTACACCTCTGACACTCCCAGGTACACCTCTCACCTCCCAGTCGCCACTGACATTCACTGGTACACTCTGCCTCCCAGGTACATGCCGACCTCCCAGATACACCTCTGACACTCCATGTACATCTCTGACACTCCCAGGTACACCTCTGACACTGCCAGGATGCCCTCTGACAATCCAGGTACTCCTGTGACACTCCCAGGTACACCCCTGACACTCCCAGGTACATCTCTGCCGTACACCTGACACTCCCAAGTACTCACTGACATTCCCTGGTACACTTCTGACACTCCCAGGTACACGTCCGACACTCCCAGATACACCTCTGACACTCCTAGTACATCTTTGACACTCCCAGGTACACCTCTGACACTGCCAGGTACAGCTCTACCAATCCCAGGTACTCTGTGACACTCCCAGGTACACCTCCGACACTCCCAGGTACCTCTGATACCCCCAGGTACACCTCCGATAATCCCAGGTACACCTCTGATACTCCGGTACACCTTTGAGACTCCCAGGTACTTCACTGACACTCTCTGGTACTCCTCTGACACTCCTGGTTCACCTCTGAGACTCCCAGGTACCTCTGACTCTCCCTGGTACCTCTGATATTCCCAGGTACACCTCCATTCCCGGTACATCTCCGTACTCCCAGGTACACCTTTGAGACTCCCAGGTACTTCACTGTTACTCCTGGTATACCCCTGACATTCCGTGCACCTCTGACTCTCCCAGGTACACCTCTGATACTCCCAGGTACACCTCTGACCTCCCAGGTCCCTGCGACACCCCCATGTGCAACTCAGCCTCCCAGGTAAACCTCCGATACTCAAGGTACCTCTGGCACTCCAGGTACCTCTGACCTCCCTGGTACACCTCTGACCTCCCAGGTACACCTCAGACCTCCTGGTCACCTCTGCCTCCAGGTACCCACTTTCCTCCCTGGTTATCCCCTGACACTCCCAGGTACACCTCAGACACTCCAGGTACACCTCAGACACTCCCAGGCACCTCTGACCTCCCAGGTACCGCTGACACTACCAGGTACACCTCTGCACTCATGTACACCTCTGACACTCCAGGTACCTCTGACACTCCCAGGTACTCCTGACCTCCCTGGTAAAACCCCCTGCACTCCCAGGTACACCTCTGACACTCAGAATACTCCTGTGACACTCCCTGGTACTTCTCTGACCTCCCAGGTACCTCAGATACTCCGGTACACCTCAGACACTCCCAGACACTGACACTCCCAGGTACACGCTGACACTACCAGGTACACCTCTGACACTCCATGTACCTCCTGACCTCCCAGGTACCTCCTGAGACTCCCCAGGCACTCACCTGACACTCCTGGTAAAACCCTGACCTCCCAGGTACACCTCTGACACTCCCAGGTACCTCTGACACTCCCAGGTACCTCAGACACTCCCAGGTACAAACCAGATACTCCAGGTACCCCAGACACTCCCAGGTACACCTCCGACACTCCCAGGTACACCTCTGACACTCCCTGGTACCTCCTGACACTCCCAGGTACACCTCTGACACTCCAGGAACACCTCTGAGCCTCCTAGGCCTCTGACACTCCCTGGTACACCTCTGACACTCCCAAATACACCTGAGACACTCCCTGGTACCTGACACTCCCAGGTACACTCTCTCACTCCTGATTTTCCCCTAACTCTCAGGTACCTAAGACACTCAGGTACACCTCAGACACTCCCAGGTACACCTCTGACTCCTGGTACACCTCAGACACTTCTAGGTACACCTCTCACACTCAGGTACACCTCACACTCCCAGGTACTCCTGTGACACTCCTGGTACTTCTCTGACACTCCCAGGTACACCTCAGACTCTCCCAGGTACACCTCAGACACTCCCAGGTACACCTCAGACACTCCAGGTGCACCTCTGACACTCCCAAGTGCACCTCCTGGCACTCCCAGGTACACTTCTTACCTCCCAGGTACACCTCCGATACTCCCAGGTACACCTCTGACACTCCAGGTACACCTCTGACACTCCCAGGAACACCTCTGCCTCCCTGGTACCTCTGACACTCCCAGGTACTCCACTGATATTCCTGGTACACCCCTGACACTCCCATGTACCTCTGACCTCCCAGGTACACCCCAGACACTCGGTACACTTCTCCACACTCCCAGGTACACCTCTGACCTCCTAGGTACTCCTCTGTCACTCCCTAATCACGTCCTAACCTCCCAGGTACACCGCTGACACTCCCAGCTCAGCACTGGGTGCACCTCAGACACTGCCAGGTACACCTCAGACACTGCCAGGTACACCTCAGACACTCCCAGGTACCTCAAGTCACTCCAAGGGTGTGGGACAACTGGCCGCCGCCATCTGCGGAAACTGGCCGCAGGAAACTCGCCGCGGGCAACTGGCCTCGCAGGCAACTGGCACGCCAGGCACTGCCCAGCGGACTGGGGTAAACTGCAAACGCCTATTTTGCGCTCTCAAAGGTTAGGTTAGGTTAGGTTGGAGTTGGGTTAGGTTGGTTGGGGTTGGTTGGGAGGTTAGGTTAGGTTAGGTTAGGTTAGGTTAGGTTGTCAACAAAGTTCCATATGGCGGCCAGTCGGCCAGCGGCAGGTTCCCTGACCAGTGGGCTGCGGCCAGATAGGCGGCTGCCAGTTGTCTAGACCCACTCCAGGTTCTCTGACACTCTCAACTGCCTCTGACCTCCCAGGCACATCTCGACACTCCCAGGTACACCTCAGACCTCCCAGTACACCGCTGACACTCCCAGGTCCCTCGGCACTCCCAGGCACACCTCTGACACTCCAGGTACACCCCAGATACTCCAGTGCACCCAGACACTCCAGGTACCTCCGACACTCCCAGGTCCTCTGCACTCCAGGTACACCTCTCTGACACTCCCAGGTACACCTCTGACACTCCAGGTACACCCCAGACACTCCCAGGTACCTCCGACACTCCCAGGTACCTCTGACACTCCCGGGTACTCCACTTACATTCCCTGGTACACCTCTGACACTCCAAGTACATCGTTGACACTGCCAGGTACACCTCCGACACTCCAGGTACACCTCCGACCTCCCAGGTACACTTCTCCACTCCCAGGTACACCTCCGATACTCCTAGGTACACCTCTGACACTCCCAGGTACACCTCTGACCTCCAAGGTACACCTCTGACACTCCCAGGTACCCTCTGACCTCCCAAGTACTCCACTGACTTCCCTGGTACACTTCTGACATTCCCAGGTACACGTCCGCCTCCCAGATACACCTCTGACACCCCAGGTACATCTCTAACACTCCCAGCTACACCTCTGCACTGCCAGGGACACCTCGACAATCCCAGGTACTCTTGTGACCTCCAGGTACACCTCCGGCCTCCCAGGTACACCTCCTGACCTCCCAGGCACACCTCTGACCTCCCAGGTACACCCCTTATACTCCCAGGTACCTCAGACACTCCCAGGTACACCTCCGACCTCCCAGGTACACCTCTAACCTCCCAGGTACCTCCCCAGCCTCCAGGTATCTCTGACCTCCTGGTTCACTTCTGAAACTCCAAGGTACCTCCCCTGACACTCCCTGGTACCTCCGATATTCCCAGGTACCTCCGATATTCCAAACACCTCTGATCTCCCAGGTACCTGAGACTCCCAGTACTTCACTGACACTCCTGGTACACCTCTGACACTCCCAGGTACTCCTCTGACACTCCGTGGTGCCTCTAAGACTCCCAGGTACAGGTACATCTCTGACACTCCCTGGTACACCTCCGATATTTCCAGGTACACCTCCGATATTCCCAGGTACACCTCCGATACTCGGTACCTTTGAGACTCCCAGGTACCACTGACACTCCCTGGTATACCCCTGACATTCCCAGGTACACCTCTGACTCTCCCAGGTACCTCTGATCTCCCAGGTACACCTCTGACCTCCCAGGTCCGCCTTCGACACTCCCAGGTACAACTCCGACACTCCCAGGTAAACCTCGTGCTCCTAGGTACACCTCTGACACTCCCAGTTACCTCAGACACTCCCTGGTACACCTTTGACCTCCCAGGCCTCTTTCACTCCCTGGTTCTCCCTGGCACTCCCATGTACACATCAGACACTCCCAGGTACACCTCAGACACTCCCAGGTACACCTCTGACACTCCCAGGTACCCTCAGACACTCCAAGGTACACCTCCTCCTCCCAGGTACCTCTCACCTCCCAGGTACTCCTGTGACACTCCCAGGTACACCTCTGACACTCCCAGGTACACCTCTGACCTCCCAGGTACATCTCTGACCTCCCAGGTAAACCTCTGACCTCCCAGTACACCTCTGACCTCCAGGTACACCTCTGACACTCCCAGGTACACCTCTGACACTCCCAGGGTACACCCCAGAAACTCCCAGGTACACCCTCACCTCCCAGGTACACCTTGACACTCCTGGTACTCTTCTGTCACCCTGATACACGCCCAACACTCCCAGGTACACCGCTGACACCCCAGGTACACCGCTGACACTGCCAGGTACACCTCCAGACACTGCCAGGTACACTTCAGACACTGCCAGGTACACCTCAGACACTCCCAGGCACACCTCAGTCACCCAAGGTGCACCTCTGACACCCCAAGTGCACCCTGACACCCCAGGCACACCTCTGACACCCCAGGTACACCTCCAGACACTCCCAGGCACACGCTGACACTCCTAGGTACACCTCTGACACTCACAAGTACACCTCTCTGAAACCCCAGGCACACATCCGACACTCCCAGGTACACCTCCGACACTCCCAGGTACACTTCTTACACCTCCCAGGTACACCTCCTGACACTCCCAGGTACACCTCTGACACTCCCAGGTACACCTCTGACACTCCCAGGTACACCTCTGACACTCCGAGGTACATCTCGACACTCCCAGGTACTCTACTGACACCTCCTGGTACACCCTGACACTGCCAGGTGCCACCTCTGGCACTCCCAGGTACACCTCTGACACCCCAGGTACACCTCTGACACTCCCAGGTACACCTCTGACACTCCCAGGTACACCTTGACACCCCAGGTACCCACTGACATTCCCTGGTACACTCCTGACACTCCCAGGTACACCGCTGACTCTGCCAGGTACACCTCCGACACTCAGGTACACCTCCGACACTCCCTGGGTACACTTCTCACCTCCCAGGTACACCTGACACTCCCAGGCACGTCCGACACTCCCAGATACACCTCTGACACTCCCAGGTACATCTCTGACCTCCCCAGCTACACCTCTGACACTGCCAGGTACACCTCTGACAATCCCAGTGCTCCTGTGACACTCCAGGTACACCTCCGACACTCCCAAGTACACCTCTGACACTCCCAGGTACACCTTTGCGACTCCCAGGTGCTTCACGACACTCCTGGTTCACCTCTGAGACTCCCAGGTACATCTCTGACCTCCCTGGTACCTCATTCCCAGGTACACCTCCGATATTCCCAGGTACATCCGTACTCCCAGGTACACCTTTGAGACTCCCAGGTACTTTGCTCCCTGGTATACCCCTGACATTCCCAGGTACCTCTGACTCTCCCAGGTACACCTCTGATACTCCCAGGTACACCACCTGCTCCCAGGTCCGCCTCCGACACTCCCAGGTACAACTCCGACACTCCCAGGTAAACCTCCGATACTCCCTAGGTACACCTCTGACACTCCCAGGTACACCTCAGACACTCCCTGGTACACCTCTGACACTCCCAGGTACCTCTTTCACTCCCTGGTTCTCCCCTGACACTCCAGGTACACCTCTGACACTCCCAGTTACCTCACTCCCAGACACCCTGACCTCCCAGGTACACCTCGCCTCCCAGGTACACCTCTGACACTCCCAGGTACCTCTGACACTCCCAGGTACACCTCTGACACTCCAGGTACACCCCAGACACTCCCAGGTACACTTCTCACCTCCAAGGTACACCTTTGACACTCCTAGGTACTCTTCTGTCACTCCCTGATACACGTCTAACACTCCCAGGTACACCGCTGCACCTCCCAGGTACACCGCTGACACTGCCAGGTACACCTCAGACACTGCCAGGTACACTTCAGACACTGCCAGGTACACCTCAGACACTCCCAGGTACACTTCAATCACTCCAAGGTACACTCACTCCTAGGACCTCTGCACTCCCGTACACGTCCTAACACTCCCAGTGCCTCTGACACTCCCAGGCACACCTCTGACACTCCCAGGTACCCTCAGACACTCCCAGGTAACTGCTGACACTCCTAGGTACACCTCTGACACTCCCAGAGTACACCTCTGACACTCCCAGGTACACATCCGACACTCCCAGGTCCACCTCCGACCTCCCAGGAACACTTCTTACACTCCCAGGTACACCTCCGACACTCCCAGGTACACCTCTGACACTCCCAGGTACACCTCTGACACTCCCAGGTACACCTCTGACACTCCGATGTACATCTCTGACACTCCCAGGTACTCTACTGACACTCCCTGGTACACCCTTGACACTGCCAGGTACACCTCTGGCACTCCCAGGTACACCTCCGACACTCCCAGGTACACCTCTGACACTCCCAGGTACACCTTTGACACTCCCAGGTACTCTACTGACATTCTCTGGTACCTCTGACACTCCCAGGTACACGCTGATTCTGCCAGGTACACCTCTGACACCTGTACACCTCCACACTCCCAAGTACACTTACACTCCCAGGTACACCTCCGACACTCCCCAGGTACACCTTGACACTCCCAGGCACACCTCGACACTCCCACACACCTCTGACACTCAGGCACACCTCCAACACCAGGCACACCTGACACTGCCAGGTCACACTTGCACTCTCAGGTACACCTCCGACACTCCCCAGGCACACCTCTGACACCCCAGGCACACCTCAGACACTCCCAGGCACACCTCTGACACTCCCAGGCACCCTGACACCCAAGGTGCACCCTGACACTCCAAGGTACACCTCTGACACTCCCAGGCACTCCACTGACATTCCCTGGTACACTTCTGACACCCCAGGCACACGTCCGACACTCCCAGATACACCTCTGACACTCCAGGTACATCTCTGACACTCCAGCCACACCTCAGACACTGCCAGGCACACCTCTGACAATCCCGGCACTCCTGTGACACTCCCAGGTACACCTTCGACACTCCCGCACACCTCTGACACTCCCAGGTACACCTGATATTCCCAGGCACACCTCTGATGATACTCCCAGGTACACCTTTGAGACTCCCAGGCACTTCACTGACACCCCTGGTGCACCTCTGACACTCCCAGGTACTCCTCTGACACTCCTGGTTCACCTGAGACTCCCGGGTACACCTCTGACACTCCCCTGGTACACCTGATATTCCCAGGTACACCTCCGATACTCCCAGGTACACCTTGAGACTCCCAGGCACTTCACTGACACCCTGGCATACCCCTGACATTCCCAGGTACACCTCGGACCTCCCAGGCACACCTCTGATACTGACAACTTCTGACACTCCCAGGTCCACCTCCGACACCCCAGGTACAACTCGACACTCCCAGGTAAACTCCGATACTCCTAGTACACCTCTGACACTCAGGCACACCTCAGACACCCCTGCACACCTCTGACACTCCAGGTACACCCTTTCACCCCCTGGTCTCCCTGACACCCCAGGCACACATCAGACACCCCAGGCACACCCTCAGACACTCCCCAGGCACACCCTGACACCCCAGGCACCCCCAGACACCCTAGGTACACCTCTCCACCCCAGGCACACCTCTCACACTCCCAGGTACTCCTGTGACAGTCCCAGGTACACGTCTGACAATCCCAGGTACACCTCTGACACTCGGTACACCTCTGACACTCCCAGGTAAACCTCTGACACTCCCCTGCACACCTCTGACACTCCCAGGTGCACCTCTGACACTCCCAGGTACACCTTGACACCCCAGGTACACCCCAGACACTCCAGGTACACTTCTCACACTCCCAGGTACACCTTTGACACTCCTAGGTACTCTTCTGTCACCCTGATACACGTCTAACACTCCCAGGTACACCGCTGACACTCCCAGGTACACCTCAGACACTCCCAGGTACACTGCTGACACTCCTAGGTACACCTCTGACACTCACAACTACACCTCTGACACTCCCAGGTACACATCCGACACTCCCAGGTACACCTCTGACATTCCCAGGTACACCTCCGATATCTCCAGGTACACCTCCGATATTCCCAGGTACACCTCTGATACTCCCAGGTAAATCTTTGAGACTCCCAGGTACTTCACTGACACTCCCTGGTGCACCTCTGACACTCCCAGGTACTCCTCTGACACTCCCTGGTTCACCTCTGAGACTCCCAGGTACACCTCTGACACTCCCTGGTACACCTCCGATATTCCCAAGTACACCTCCGATACTCCCAGGTACACCTTTGAGACTCCGCAACTTCACTGACACTCACTGGTATACCCTGACATTCCCAGGCACACCTCTGACCTCCCAGGTACACCTCTGATACTCCCAGGTACACCTCTGACAATCCCGTTCCGCCTCCGACACTCCCAGGTACAACTCCGACACCCCAGGTAAACCTCCGATACCCCAGGTACACCTCTGACACCCCAGGCACACCTCTGACACTCCCAGGTATTCCTCTGACGCTCTGGCAACCTCTGACACTCCCAGGTACACCCCAGACACCCCTGGTACACCTCTGACACCTAGGCACACTTCTTTCACTCCCTGGTTTTCCCTGACACTCCCAGGTACACCTCAGACACCCCAGGTACACCTCAGACACTCCCAGGTACACCTCTGACACTCCCCTGGTACACCCTCAGACACTCTAGGTACACCTCTCACACTCGCAGGCATACCTCGACACCTCAGGCACACCTCTGACACTCCCAGGCACACCTCTGACACTCCATGTACACCTCCAACACTCCCAGGTACACCTCTGACACTCCCAGGTACTCCACTGACACTCCCCTGGTACACCCCTGACACCCCAGGCACACCTCTGACACTCCAGGTACACCTCAGACACTCCCAGGTACATCCCAGATACTCCCCAGATACACCCCAGACACTCCCCAGGCACACCTCCGACCCCAGGCACACCTCTGACACCCCTGGCATACCTCTGACACTCCCAGGCACACCTCTGACACCCCAGGCACACCCTGACACCCCAGGTACACCTCTGACACCCCAGGTACCCACTGACATTCCCTGGCACACCTCTGACACTCCCAGGTACACGTCCGAGACTCCCAGATACACCTCTGACACTCCCCAGGCACACCTCTGACACCCCAGGTACACCTCTAACACTTGCACCCACACACTCCCCTGGTACACCCTGATACTCCAGGCACACCTCTAACACTCCCAGGCACACCGCAGACACTCCCAGGCACACTCTCTCACCCCAGGCACCACCTCTGACACTCCTAGGTACCTCTGTCACTCCCTGATACACCTCTAACACTCCCCAGGCACACCGGTGACACTCCCAGGCACACCGCTGACACTGCCAGGCACACCTCAGACACTTCCAGGTACACCTCAGACACTGCCAGGTACCACCTCAAACACTTCCAGGTACACCCTGGACACTCAAAGCACCTCTGACACTCCCAGGCACACCTCTGACACTCCCTGGTATACCTCTGACACTCCCAGGTACACTCTGACACCCCAGGTACACTTCTGACACCCCAGGTACACTGACACTCCCAGGTACCCACTGACATTCCCTGTACACCTCTGACACTCCCAGGTACACGTCCGACACTCCCAGATACACCTCTGACACTCCCAGGTACACCTCTGACACTCCCAGGCACACATCTAACACTCCCAGGTACTCCACTGACACCCCTGGTACACCCCTGACACTCTGCGCACCTCTGACACTCCCTAGGCACACCTCTGACACTCCCCAGGCACACCCCTCAGACACTCCCAGGCACACCCTGACACTCCCAGGCACACCCTGGACACTCCCAGGCACCTCCCGACACTCCCACATCTCCGACACCCCATGCACACTTCTACACCCCAGGCACACACTCCGACACTCTCCAGGTACACCTCTGACACTCCCAGGCACACCTCTGACACCCCAGGCACCCTGACACCCCAGTACATCTCTAACACTCCCAGGTACTCCTCTGACACTCCCTGGTACACCCCCGACACTCCCAGGCACACCTCTGACACTCCCTGAGGTACACCTCTGACACTCCCAGGCACACGTCCGACACTCCCAGATACACACCTCTGACACTCCCAGGCACACCTCTGACACCCCAGGCACACCCCAGACACCCCAGGTACACTTCTCACACCCAGGCACTCCTCTGTCACCCCTGATACACGCCTAACATTCCCAGGTACACCGCTGACACCCCAGGCACACCGCTGACACTGCCAGGCACACCCCAGACACTGCCAGGCACACCTCAGACACTGCCAGGCACACCTCAGACACTCCAGGCAGCACCTCAGACACCCCAAGGTGCACCTCTGACTCTCCCAAGTGCACCTCTGACACTCCCCAGGCACACCTCTGACACTCCCAGGCACCTCAGACACTCCCAAGCACACCGCTGACACTCCCCAGGCACACTTACACCCCCAGGCACACCTCCGACACTCCCAGGTACACCGCTGATACTGCCAGGTACACCTCCGACACTGCCAGGCACACCTGACACCCCCAGGCACACTTCTGCACCTCAGGCACACCTCCGACACCCCAGGCACACCCTGACACCCCAGGCACACCCAAGACACTCCCAGGTACACCGCTGACACCCCAGGTACACCTCTGACCCCAAGTACACCTCTGACACCCCCAGGTACACCTCCACATTCCCAGGCACACCCCGACACTCCCAGGCACACCTCTGACACCTCAGGTACACTTCTGACACCCCTGCACACCTCAGACACTTCTAGGTACACTCTCCCACACTGCAGGTATACCTCCGACACTCCCAGGTACACCTCTGACACTCCCAGGTACACCTCTGACACTCCATGTACACCTCCGACACCCCAGGTACACCTCTGACACTCCCAGGTACTCCACTGACACTCCCTGGCACACCCCTGACACTCCCAGGTACACCTCTGACACTCCCAGGTACACCCTCAGACACTCCTGGTACATCCCAGATACTCCCAGATACACCCCAGACACTCCCAGGTACACCTCCGACACTCCCAGGCACACCTCACACTCCCCTAGTATACCTCTGACACCAGGTACACCTCTGACTCCCCAGGTACACTTCTGACACTCCCAGGCACACCTCTGACACTCCCAGGTACTCCACTGACATTCCCTGGTACACCTCTGACACTCCCAGGCACACTTCTGACACTCCCAGGCACACCCCTGACACCCCAGGTACTCCACTGACATTCCCTGGCACACCTCTGACACTCCCAGGCACACGTCCGACACTCCCAGATACACCTCTGACACTCTCAGGCACACCTCTGACCTCCCAGTTACACCTCTAACACTCCCAGGTACTCCACTGACACTCCCTGGTACACCCCGACACTCCAGGTACACTCTGACACCCCAGGCACACCGCAGACACCCCAGGTACACTTCTCACCCCAGGCACACCTCTGACACTCCCAGGTCCTCCTCTGTCACTCCCTGATACACCTCTAACACCCCCAGGCACACCGGTGACACTCCCAGGCACACCGCTGACACTGCCAGGCACACCAGACACTTCCAGGCACACCTCAGACACTGCCAGGTACACCTCAAACACCCCAGGTACACCTCAGACACTCCAAGGTGCACCTCTGACACTCCCCAGGCACACCTCTGACACTCCCCAGGTACACCTGACACTCCCAGGTACACCGCTGACACCCCAGGCACACTCTCTACACTCCCAGGCACACCTCCGACACCCAGGCACACATCTGACACTCCCTGGTACACCCCTGACACTCCCAGGTACTCCACTGACATTCCCTGGTACACCTCTGACACCCAGGTACACCTCCGACACTCCCCTGATACACCTCTGACACCCCAGGTACACCTCTGACACTCCCAGGCACACCTCTAACACCCCAGGCACCACTGACACCCCTGGCACACCCCTGACACCCCAGGCACACCCTGACACCCCAGGCACACCTCTGACACTGCCAGGCACACCCCAGACACTGCCAGGCACACCTCAGACACTGCCAGGCACACCTCAGACACTCCCAGGTACTCCACTGACATTCCCTGGCACACCCTGACACCCAGGTACACGTCCGACACTCCCAGATACACCTCTCTGACACTCCCAGGCACACCTCTGACACTCCCAGGTACACCCCTAACACCCCAGGCACCCACTGACACCCCTGGTACACCCCTGACACTCCCCAGGCACACCTCTGACACTCCCAGGCACACCGCTGACACTCCCAGGCACACCTCTGACACCCCAAGTACACCTCTGACACTCCCAGGTACTCCTCCGACACTCCCAAGCACATGTCCGACACTCCCATATACACTTCACACCCCAGGCACACATCCGACACTTCCAGGCACACCCTGACACTCCCGCACACCTCTGACACCCCAGCACCCCTGACACTCCCAGGTACATCTCTGACACTCCCCAGGCACACCTCTGACACCCCAGGCACACCCCAGACACCCCGCACACCCCCACACTCCCAGGTACCACCTCTGACACTCCTAGGTACTCCTCTGTCACTCCCCTGATACACTTCTAACATTCCCAGGCACACCGCTGACACTCCCAGGCACACCGCTGACACTGCCAGGCACACCTCAGACACTGCCAGGCACACCCTGACACTGCCAAGGTACACCTCAGACACTGCCAGGTACACCTCAGACACTCCCAGGTACACCTCAGCACTCCAAGGTGCACTGACCTCCCAAGTGCACCTCTGACACCCCAGCACACCTCTGACACTCCCAGGCACACCCCAGACACTCCCAGGCACACCGCTGACACTCCCAGGTACACCTCTACACTCCCCAGGCACACCTCCCGACTCCCAGGTACACGTCTGACACCCCAGGCACACCCCAGACACTTCCAGGCACACCGCTGACACTCACAGGCACACCTCTGACACCCCTAGGCACACCCTCTGACACCCCAGGCACACCTCCAACATTCCCCAGGCACCTGTGACACCTGGCACACCTCAGACACTCTGCACACCTCCACACCTGCAGGTACACCTCCGACACTCCCAGGTACACCTCTGACACTCCCAGGCACACCTCTGACACCTGCACACCTCCGACACTCCCAGGTACACCTCTGACACTCCCAGGCACCCACTGACACTCGCACACCCCTGACACTCCCGTACACCTTTGACACTCCCAGGCACACCTCA
>NW_024727270.1:0-10807 GCF_018991925.1 Homarus americanus
TACCTATTCCGGTTGAGTAAATAGCAAAGGAATTACAGCACTCCCCACTAGCTGGTGGTCGTAGAGTGGTTCCTGAGCTTCTCTCACGGAGCCCCGATTGGGGAAGCCTACTTCCTAGTGTATGTGACTGCTCACTTATAGACGTGAGCTAAGTGTGCCTATTTGGGAAGGATAAGGATTGCGACCCTCTTTCCAGGTGGACCCGCACGATCACGGGTTTCCTGGAAAGACTCGGCTGGGGAGGGTTTTGCTCCGACCCCCTTTCGTGTTCACAATCTCCTGGGAGGGAGGTGAACAGTTACAGGGGGGACCGCAGGACGAATACACTTTTGAGGGTGCAGGTCCCTAGGCCAGAGCGAAAAAGGAAAAATGGTAGTAGAAGGAAAAGAGCTCAAACCACGCCGGGAATATCGCGCTATAACTGCTCTCCAGCTGGAGTGTGGGTCACTCACACCACCAGTGGGGAGGGCAAGCTATTGCTCGATAAACCGAGAACGCTCGTGAGTTGTTGTGGACGATGACAGTCGTGGGTGGTCCGGTCCGGGAAGATGGCCAACAATGGTACGAGGGAGAGGGCGGTCTTCAGAGTTCCGGGTCCAGCAGGAGGTCTTGTTGAGAGGTCTTCTTCGTTCAGGAGCGATGCGATGAGTGGCGGCCCGGTTGTTGTTGTTGTTGTATAGATTGTCGGACCGTAGTCCGACACGGGCCTTTGCCTATAGGCGGCCCGTTTGGTGGTTCCGGCTGGAGCTCCAGGAGCAGCCAGACCGGATTGGGATTGGAGGTGGTCCCACCTGCAGATTGGAGGGGTACTGCAGGTTGCAAGTGTGAGCGGACCCCGGATCAGTGGACGCTTACCACCGGCCCCCACTCTTGGACGTGGTCAGCCTCGGAGTGGCGCGCCCCCCGAACTGGGGTCCGCACTTGCTGGGAGAGGATGCTTTCTAAGCTATCTGGGTGGTGGGTATCGTGTGATCACCCGGAGTAGGTGGTGAATGTGGTCTGTGTGGGCCTTTCGGGTTAGAGTGGCCGCAGGTGTTGTGTGTGTTTCTTGGGAGATTTGAGTTCTGTCTCGGAGGCTTTGTGTGACCTCGCAATCGAGGAGATAGTGTTCAAGTGGGTTGGCTGCTGGCTCCTGACAGTAGGTGCATTCCATGACGTCGTTTCCGATCATCTGCCAGGAGCACTTGTACCCTAGTCGTAGTCGGTGAAGGCTGACTTGGGTTTGTCTTGGAGTTTTCTTGTCTGCGAAAGGTGGTTCCCCTTTTGTGGCCGCGAGGTACCATTTGGCTGATTGGGAACCAGCGTTGAGTGCGTGAAGGAAGCTCTTTTTGATGTGGAGCTTGGTAGTCTTTCTGAGGTGATTCTTGATCTGTTGCACACTTGCTGGAACTTGGATGTGTACGCTACTGGAACGTGTAGCTGCCTTGGCTGCTTCGTCTGCCACGTCGTTTCCTCCGATCCCTACATGACTGGGAATCCAGTGTAAGACGACTGGTCGGTTTTGGCTTTGGAATTCCTGTAGCTGTGCGAGGATCGAGGTGATGATGTGGACGTTGTCTCTTGGTTGACTGTGTTGCAGCGCCTGCATGGCCGATTTCGAGTCCGTATGAATTATGACGGACTTGTTGTGTTGTGTTGCAGCGTGTTGTAGGGCCTTTGAGATTGCTACCAGTTCTGTTTGTAGGGTGGAGCAGTCATTGGAAAGTCTCCATTGGAGGGTCTGACCTTGGGTGTAGAAGGCCGCTCCGGATCTATGATGTTTTGGGTCCACTGAGCCGTCTGTGAAGTATGATGCTGCATCAGCCGGTGTCTCGGTGGCTATGGCTTCGAGAGTTATTTTTTTGAGGTCCTCCTTCTGGAGGTTGGCTTTACTATCGCCTAGGTCTGTAATTTTGAATGTGGCTGGTGGAGGGCTCCATGGTGGAGGAACAAGGTAACCATTGTCTCGTGTGTCTTGGTTGTTCTTGACGAGTGTTTCTGCTTGCAGGTGTCGGATGACCTCGCTTGCCTCGTGCGACCAGGTGGCCCCTCGCACTCTGTGGTCGAGGTGGAGGGAGGCACTGATTCGAATTTTGGCAACTGTGAGCTTGTCTGCTCTACAGATTTTGGCGAGGAGACCGGCTGTCACCTGCTTGACTCGTACTGCCAGGTTTCAGCTTAGCTATTTGGTCTTCTCTCAGTCCAATGAGTGCTGGAGCACTGTAATCTACCAGCGATCTGATGGAGGCCGTGTAGTAGGCTTTGAGCACATGAAGGTTTGCTCCTGCGGTTGTGCTGGTGAGCGACCTCATTATATTGTGTCTGCTCTTCGTCCTGTGCCTGAGATACTCGAGTTGCGGCTTGAAGGTGAGTTTCTGGTCAAACCAGATTCCAAGACACTGGTGGGCGTTGGTCCAGACTACCGGCGTGTTTTGTATGGAGAGCATCTTGTCTGGTGTGTCTGTGAAGATGGCCATCGCTTTCGACTTGGCTGGATTTATCTTGAGTCCGAGTCTGTTGCACTCCTCTTCTATAAGTTGGAGTGCGTGTTGCGTGTTGGCTAGTCTGTTCGATCCTCTTACTATAAGCTGTAAGTCGTCTGCATAGCATAGGAGCTTGGCTGTTTGTCTGAAAGGAAGTTTGACTAGATTTTCCATCAGGACATTGAACAGCATTGGACTGAGGATGCCTCCTTTTGGGGTTCCGTTTTCATGGACCCTGTAGCTTGAGGTTGCTCCCTGAAAGCGTACTCGTGCTTCTCTCTGTGTGAGGTAGTTCTGGATCCACCCCAGCAACCTTCCTTTGACGCCTTTTTTAGCGAGCGTAGTTGTAATGGCCAAAGGATTTGCTAGTTCGAAGGCTTTCTCCAGGTCGAGGAAGACCACCAGAGCTGGTTTGCTGTCCACTATGCTGAGTATCTCGGCGATGTTGTTGCCTGTGCCGGTGTTCTCGGTGTAAGCAAAGATGTGAGGGTGTGGGCTGCCTACTTTCCACTTGAGTCGGTTGAGAGCCATTCTTTCTCCGGTCTTCGCTATGCAGCTGAGAAGGGAGATGGGCCTCGGTTTGTCTGGTTCTCTGGGCTTCGGAATGGGCTGTATATCTGCCTTCTTCCATTCCGGTGGGAGTCTTTGTGCTGTCCACGAGGCATTGGTGGCTTGCAGCAGAGCCTCGTGTCCGGCTGTACCGGCATGAGAAAGCATGGAGTAGGTTATCCTGTCGGCCCCTGGTGCTGTGTCCTTGCTTCGTTTTAGCGACTTCTGGAGTTCTTGCTGGTTGAATGGTCTGTCAGTGTCATCTTCACTGTTGCAGGCCTCTTCGATCGTCTGGAGTCTGACCTGTCGCAGACGCCGTTGTGTCTCCTTCGCCTGTCTCGGGAGGTTTTTCGTTGCTGCTCGGTCAGAGAACAGTTTTGCAAGTCTCTTCGGATCTGGGCCCACATCTTGCCAAGGGAGGTGTGCTCGTTCAGTTCGGAGCACCACTTGAGCCAGCTTACGTTTTTTATTTCTTCCTTCTCTTCCCTGGTATCCTTAACTATGACTTGCAGGAGATGTCTGTTTGTTGCCGTGGGATGTCTCCTGTAGTTTCTTCGGGCCATGTTCACTCTGTGGTTGAGTTCTTTCACCCTGGGACAGTAGTACCAGTAATCATTGTACTGTCTTGATGTGGGTTTTGTTTTTGGGATGGCCTCTTCTGCCGCTAGGTGGGTTGTCTCATCCGCGGGTGCTGCGCCGGCCGGCTGTGATTTTTCGCGCCACTTAGCCAGGTGTTTCTTGAAGAGTCCCCAGTCTGCCTTTTGAGTGTTGTATCTCCATCTCGGGGGGGGTGGAGTGGGGAGTTTGTTCACCTTGAGCGTTGTTAGGGTGGCGAAGTGGTCACTGGTCAGCGTGGGGTGTATCTGCCAGGAGGCCGAAGGCTGTAGTGCACTGGAGACGAAGGTTAGATCTAGCCTTCCTCCTCTAGTGTGGGTGGGCTCTCCGGTGTTCAGGAGGCAGATCTCGGGTGTATCTTGAAAGGTGGTGTATAGGTGTAGGCCGTCTTCATTTGTGGGGCTTGCCGAGCTTAGGAAGGGATGATGTGCGTTGAAATCCCCTCCTATGAGTGTGGCGTGGTCAGCGGCTGAAGCAAATAATTGAGTAACCTCCAGTGAGCCCCTTGGGTTCTTGTAGATGTTGTGAACAGTTAATTCCCGTTCTTGGAGGGTTACTTTGACGGCCTGTGTCTCGATGTTTTCCCAACATGGAAATTGCTGCGTGACATCGGCGGAGGGTATGCTTGACTTGACCAAGATCATACATCCTCTTGTTGACGCCTGCGTGAAATGCCTCCTGTATGTCTTGTAACCGCTGAATTTGAAACAGTGGTGTTCTTGTAGAAGTGTTTCTTGTAGGAGTATGATGTCAAGCTTGTCATTGGCTGCTGCTTCTTGTAGGAGGTGTTTCTTGTTTTTGATGCCCTGAGCATTCCATGTTAGGATGTTCAGGGTGCTGACGTTTTCCACCACTGTTTCATCGGGGACTTCTGGTGGTCCTCGATGGAGATGTCCAAGTTCGATTCCAACTGAATCAGGTCCATGTCTTCGTGTTCTGTGGTTTTTGCCTTCTGGGCCGTGGTTCGGTTCAGGGGAGTTGAAACGTCCAGTTTCTTTCTGGGAGCTGTCGGTATCTTGGGAGCTGTCGGCGTCTTGGGTTCTCTGGTGGCCTTCTTCGGTGTAGAGTGTACCTCGGCTGTTACTCGTGTGCGGACCGGCGTGGCTTCCTCCACTGAGGTGGCTGGAGCTGTGGCGACTTGCCCGAGGACGCTCCCCATGTGTATTTGGAGCTGTGTGGGTTGGATCTTGTGGCCCAGTAGTCCGGCTAGGCCCTCCGCGAAGGTCGTCAGTACATTGGCTAGGTCTGATATGTGTATCATTCCTTCTGGTGCCTTGGTGTGTGCTTCTTTTGTCTTTCTCGTGGTTGTCGTTCTCTGCTGCTTGGGTGGCTGAGGTGTGGCTGTAGTGAGGCCAGGAAACTGGGCTGCACTTTGGGTGTTGACTGGCTGAGGAGGTTGTCTTTGGTGTTTGGGCCTTTGGGTTCCCCACACGAAGGTACTTGGTGGGGCTGGTGTGTAGGCGGTGGGGGCCGGTCTTGCTGCTGGTCGGTTTGCCTGGACCCTCTTTGTTCTCTCGGAGCATCCAGGATTCCAGGCGTGGTGTTTGCCCCCGCAGTTGGCACACTTGGGGGCAATTTTTTCCCCATTTTTCAGTTTGGTGAGGCAGGACTGTGTGCCGTGCTTCTGTGCGCAGACTGCGCAGATTTCCCTGTGCGTGCACCTTGTCTGATGGTGCCCGTATTTCTGGCATCTGAAGCATCGCAGGGGCTCTGGGACGAAGGGCCTCACTTCGTAGATCCCCCAGGTTTTGAGGTCTATGGTGCTGGGGGGTGAGCCGTAGTGCGTTATGAGGACTTGTTTCGTGGTGGCCGTCTTGTCGGACAGGGGAGAGCATCTCTCGGCTTTTAGGATCTTCGGGTGGTTCTCCAGGGGTTCGAGAGGTAGTTCCTTTGGGTACCGGGGGACTACCGACTTCATCAGTTTCTGGGCGGGGTCTAGCTTGGTTGAAGTAATGGTGGTGGTGTTTTGTAGGTAAGTGTCGAGGGTGGTGGCGGAGTTCTTGTCTTTGGGGTGAACGATCATCTCCCCCTTTCGGTTGGGCCGCACTGAGAACTTGGCCAGTGGGTTTTGCTTTTCCATCTCTGTGACGGCGGCATATGTTGTTTTTGCGTCCGTTTTCGTGATCCGGAATTTTGGCAGTGTCGTTGGAGGTGAGCTGGTGGTGGTGATGGGTGCCTTGGGGGCTGCTTGACGGCAATCGTTTCCCGAAAAGGCACGTCGGCGTTTCTTATTTTCTACCTTCGTCCAGTTGTCCTCAGTAGCGGTAGCAGTGGTGGTGGTGGTGGAGGTGGTGGTGGTGGTGGAGTTGTTGGAGGTGGTGGCAGAGTTCCTACTTTTCAGGGCTTCGTTGAAGGCGCGTAACTGGTCTGCTTTCTCTGTGCGAAGCCTGTCGTGGTTCGGGTCGTCAGGTTGGCGGTTCAGGCGGGGGTCGCGGTTAGGAGGGCGTACGCGCTCCATAACCGTTTTTATTTATTTATTTATTTTTTTAATTATTAAATCCTACCTATTCCGGTTGAGTAAGTAGCAGAGGAATTTCAGCACTCCCCACTGGCTGGTGGTCGTAGAGTGGTTCCTGAGCTTCTCTCCCGGAGCCCCGTTGGGGAAGCCTACTTCCTAGTGTATGTGACTGCTCACTTATAGACGTGAGCTAAGTGTGCCTATTTGGGAAGGATAAGGATTGCGACCCTCTTTCCAGGTGGACCCGCACGATCACGGTTTTCCTGGAAAGACTCGGCTGGGGAGGGTTTTGCTCCGACCCCCTTTCGTGTTCACAATCTCCTGGGAGGGAGGTGAACAGTTACAGGGGGGACCGCAGGACGAATACACTTTTGGGGGTGCAGGTCCCTAGGCCAGAGCGAAAAAGGAAAAATAGTAGTAGAAGGAAAAGGGCTCAAACCACGCCGGGAATATCGCGCTATAACTGCTCTCCAGCTGGAGTGTGGGTCACTCACACCACCAGTGGGGAGGGCAAGCTAATGCTCGATAAACCAAGAACGCTCGTGAGTTGTTGTGGCGATGACAGTCGTGGGTGGTCCGGTCCGGGAAGATGGCCAACAATGGCACGAGGGAGAGGGCGGTCTTCAAGGTTCCGGGTCCAGCAGGAGGTCTTGTTGAGAGGTCTTCTTGGTTCAGGAGCGATGTGATAAGTGGGCGGCCCGGCAGGCGGGCGGGCTTATATACAGACATTCTCCACCTCAGTGGCCACCTCATTGGCCACGAGTGCCGCATGCGTCATCCGCAAGCTACGCCCCACCTCCAAGAGGGAGGGACGGCCTTGGATGAACGATACTACCGCTGCGTCCACAGCACGCCACCTACTCCCACCAAACCGTGGGCGAAGCCACACCAGGACCACCTGTAGTAGCAACCACAACAACATGACTGGACGAGGCAAAGGAGGCAAGGGACTTGGAAAGGGTGGCGCCAAGCGTCATCGTAAGGTGCTTCGTGACAACATCAAGGGTATCACCAAGCCCGCCATTCGTCGTCTAGCTCGGCGTGGAGGTGTTAAACGTATATCCGGCCTCATCTACGAGGAGACCCGCGGCGTCCTCAAGGTGTTTCTGGAGAACGTCATCCGTGACGCCGTCACCTACACCGAGCACGCAAAAAGGAAGACCGTCACCGCCATGGATGTGGTTTATGCCCTGAAACGGCAGGGCCGCACCCTTTATGGTTTTGGTGGTTAATCAACCTGATGGACGGGCGCACACCACCACCACCCCCACGACAAACAAATATACGGACCTAATTTTAGGTCCACATTTAAATCGCTAAAGAGTTGGTTAGACACTGAGTAAATCGTTGAAAATATATCCAATAACATGATCCTCTCTAATTCTGGACTTGTGGTATGAGTATAGGTTGTGTGTGAACGTGTTGGAACCACTTCCTAATAATTGTCAGTCAGTCAGTCAACATTCACCTAACCTCCAGGTACCTCACCTAACTTCCTGTAGCGTCACCGAACCTCACGAAATGTAACCCAATGTAGTTTATAATCTATCCTAACATGACATAACATAACCACGCACTATATTACTTCGGTAAGAGTAATGAGTTTTAATACGCAAAGTTGCAGTTATCATTCATTCATACATACATACATACATACATACATACATAACATGCTAGTGGCAGGGGGGATTGAAGTGAATTTTAGGAGGATAGAATAGGTGCAGTGGCTAAGCAGCGCTTGCGTGAGGGACTTTAAGCAGCAACTCGCCTGGATGCGGCAGGATAGAGTCAGGTCAAGCGTCCGGTGCATGTTGGGTTCCGCCATGGTTTCTCAGTGTTTGGTCGGCTTGATTGTGTGTGTGTTGTTTTCTTGTTTGGAGGAAATGTCTTGGTATTCTTCTTCTTAGCTTGAAGTTGATTTTCTTCTAACTCTTCTCCTCTTGTTGTTCGTCTTCCCCGTGTCTGCTATCATTCTGTAAAGACTCTATATATGTATGTAGGTATGAGTGAGTAACAGTTGCCGGTTACAGTGATACTTCATATTCGCTGGTGTTGTACTGTATGGCTTCGGTATTTCTTAATATACAAACGGCACCGTTAGAGGATTGAGGTATTTAAAAACCAGCCTACATTACTTATATATAGAAATAAATAATGTGGCTTGGACAATAATGACGACTACTCTCTCCTACCTAACCCAAACAAGGGCTTTTCGAAAGTATACATTGGACACAATTGACTTAGTACATACATTGGTGGTTTAACAAAAGCCCTCATTAGAGAAAGGTGAAGGAGCACACAGTGAACATACAGATTAATGTTTGCACGCGTAGATCATGTAAGGTGAGGTGTTGAACACCAGACACGTAGTGTAGTAACTCCCTCACAGATGGCGTTATGAGGGGCCTGATGATGTAGCAGTTACCTCACAGATGGTGTTATGAGGAACTTCACATGATGCTGTAGCAAAACATTCACTACGTGGTGTCGTAGCATCTTGGGGACACCACGTGGTCCACATGACTCACTCATTCAAGTGGGTGAGGTGTGGTCCCAGGCCTCTCTATCGTGGAGTCTCAGGGGAAGTATAACCGGGTACCTGGGACCTCACTGTGTGAAGGTGGTTAGCTAGCTTGGGTAAGACTCAACTGCCGAGTTGTTTTTCACTGAGTTAAGCACTGTTCACCACTATTCATCACTGGTTCCATTCCTTTGCCAAATGAGATAGTACCTTATGGGAAGAACTTGTTGATAGTCCGGTGGGGAGGAGGGTTCAGGGGAGTGAGTTGGTATGGGCCAACATATAAATAATAATAATAATAATAATTAACGGTTTATTGAAAGTGCTTGGCAGCCAGAAGGCTGAAAATATACAGTTACATATTTGGGGAATGGGTTACGAATTACAAATAATATACAAGTAACATGAGTGACACAAATAAGACATATAATAACTAGCTGGGGAAAAGCTCAAACTACAGTTCATTTCAACATAGTGACAGTGCAAGGAGTAGTGTTTACTGGGAGTGAGTATACTGATTTATTACAAGTTATCGATAATTTTTACAATGGTTGGGACTGGGCTGTTCTTATAGAGATCAGTTCGTGCACGTATGGGCTGGATGCGGTTGTGGTGTCGAAGAGCAATTCTCGGACTAGGGATCTCAGGTGGTAGTAGGAGCCGGTGTCGGGGATGGTGTAGAAGCTTCTTACCAAATTTGCAGATGAGGTCGTGGTGATGGTCAGTGAGAGTCTAAAGGGTCGGTCAGTGTGTTGAGCGCTTCTTGATATGTGGAGTAGGAAGGGTAGAGAATAATCTTGCATGGCCTCTTTTGCACTTTTTCTAGGTGTTTACGTTGTGTGGTATTTAGGGAAGAAGACCAGGTGAGCTTGGGAAGTATGAATGTTGTGTAAACACTGAGGAGCTCGTGTGCAGGAACACCGAGGGACTTGAGTCGGCGTAGGAGGTGGAGACGGAAACTGGAGGATTTGATAACTTCACTGACGTGTGGTTTCTAATTTAGTTTGTTGTCTATATGTATGTGTGTGTGTGTGTATATACTACTGTACTTTTTAGATCCTCCTACGCAACCTAACCTATTATAGTTAAGTATAGTAGGCTATACACTATTTTGTTAGTATGTGTTATAAAATGTAATTGCATGTTATTATTATTAATATTATTATTATTAATATTATTATTATTCTTATTATTATTAGTATTATTATTATTATTATTATTATTTTTATTATTGTTATTATTATTACATACTAATATAATACTAAGTTGCCCACCAGATTTCCTCAGAGATGGGAGGAGCACATTGGCGGCGGTGTTGTTTATACTCCGCCTGATTACTGATTCCTATTCACCGAGCCAGAGCTGGTGGGCGGCGTGTTATGTGCCACGTTTTGTTTCCCATTGGGCGTACCGCTCAGCTGGGGAGTTGGAGATTTCATAAAAAGAAAGTTTGAGTGGAGAGCACACCTTTTCCTTCACATACAGTTATCTTAGACCATCTACTAGTATAATAGTTTGCACAAAAATACTCTACACTCTTTATAGGTTATTGTTATGTTGTTGTTTTTTTTTTTACTTCTCATCAGATTGTGCATTCAACTAATATACACTAATAGTGTGTTTATTATTATGTTTTATAGTATTATTTCGTAAAATATTGGGTAACACAATTATAGTCACTAGTATAGTCTATTATATTATTGGGTTTTATAGCAGTTTGTGGTCTAATAGTATCATGCTTTATGAGTGGTGTTCTATGTAGTGATGATTAGGCAATAAAATATGCTTTGGGTGTTTATAGCAGTTTGTGGTCTACTAGTATCATGCTTTATGGGTGGTGTTCTATGTAGTGATGATTAGGCCATAAAATATGCTTTTGGTTTATTGCTAACAAAATATACTTTGCTCTACCGCTGTAGTGCAATACATGGTGAAACTTACATACACCGTTAATAAAGTATTGATGGAAGAAGAAGTAAGAGGAAGAATTGTGGAGGTAATGAACAGTGAGACAATGTATAGCCTCCGGGATGGCGGCAGCGTTTCTGTTATTAATATATAATAAGACAATAGGAAAATATGTTGTTGTCTCTACCTGTATTATTACCTTTGCGATAGCATGGTTAAATTTGGGGAGGACAGAGGAAGGAGCAGGAGGTTAGGAAGGGATTTGTAGTGGGAGAGATAGTGTCTGTGATCCTC